>NC_058133.1:142113854-142147931 GCF_016433145.1 Gracilinanus agilis
TGGCTTCAGACACTTCCTAGCTGTGTGACCCTGGGCAAGTCACTTAACCCCCATTGCCTAGCCCTTACCACTCCTTCTGCCTTGGCTCTAAGACAGAAAGTAAGGGTTTATAAATAAATAGAATAAAATGAAATAAAATTACTATAGACACTATATATATATATATACACACATATATATATATAGACATTTAAAAAAAACACATCACTGAGGTGCATTTTAATATCAGAAAATCTGGTGGGTTGGAAAGAGCCCCAATAAATAGATTCTGTAGGCTGCATTTGACTCAAAAACCACAAATTAACATCATCTATGTTGTATTATATTTTTATTTATTTTTGTTAAACTTTTATCAATTACATTAAAAGAAAAAAAAACGCCTTACCTTCTGTCTTAGTATTGATACTATTAATTCCAAGGTAAGAAGAGATTTGCTGAAGGGCACAGATCTGGGAAGTTTCTGAGGTCAAATTTGAACCTAGGACTTCCTGATTTCAGGTGTGGCTTTTCACCCACTGAGTCACCTAGCTGCCTCTCCCAATCATATTTTAATTTGGGCCACAAGAATTTGACAACTCTGGCTTGGACGAACTCATTCAAGTCCCTGTGGTTTTTTAGAGACATGAATGGCTTATTATACTCAGGGGCCCAATGATGATGAATAAAGAAGAGTAAATATGCATGAACCTAGTCTAGTGAACCCTTAAATAAAAATTACAGCTGATTTAAAGTGACTCATCTAAGGATCATAATATGTTGGAGCTAGAATAGAAGACCTGTCTCCGGTGATGCACAGAAAAGGAAACTGAGGACAGGCACATTGAAATGACATGAGAGCACCCACGTAAAATGACAGAGGTAGGTCTCAAACCCAAGCAAAAGAAAAGTTCTGAAAAGACCTCAAAGATCATGTAAGTTCAACCCCACTCCCTTCCTTTTTAAAATGACAAATGAGCCAATTAAAGTCTCCTTTCCACTACAGATATTTATAGTGACTAAAATAACGAACATGAAAAACCCTAAAATCAAAAGACATAGATTTGAATCCTAGTGTCAAGATTTATTAGCTGTGGGACCAGGGACAAATCAATCTCTCTAAACCTCAGTTTCTTCATAGTAAAATGAGGATAATAATGCTTACGTTCCCTCCCACAAAGGGTTAGTGTGAGAAAAGCACGTTGCAAACTTTCAAGTCATATGTAAATGTGAAGAATTATTATTGACAAACTTAAACCTTTTCTGAAAAGAGATTTTCACGGGGAGAAAGGCCTTAGGAGCAGCCAAGATTGCCAAGTAGCTCAGTGGAAGGAGTACCAGGTCTAGAGTCAGGAAGTCTTCTCTTTCTGAGTTCAAATCTGGACTCAGATACTTACTCTCTGTGTGACCCTGATCAAGTCACTAAACCCTTTTTGACTCACTTTCCTCATGGATAAAATGAGCTGGAGAAGGAAATGACAAACCACTCCAGTATCTTTGCTGCAAAAATCTCAAATGGCGACACTGAGTCAGACACAACTGAAAAATGACTAAAGAAACAGTTTGTTTTATAGAGTGAACAGAGTCCAATGAAAATTTGCTGTCTTGCTTGAATGAAAAAATATCTAAACTTTTCTAATAAAAAGCAATCTTTAAAAATTTCATTCACATGTAATAATCTCTGGCAAGAGGATGGCTAGTCACTAGCCTCCTGGGATTTTTATTTTTTCTTAGTCTGAAAAGAAAGCTCACTCTAGACAAGTTCTGAGATAGGAGAGTAGAGGTTTTCATACACAGGCTATCACGGGAGCTTTGTTAGACTCTCAGATCTGGAAAGGAGAGGTGGTGGTTGTTCTATGGTAACATCATGGGTCTGCCACATATGCAGTTCCCTTTGAAACCATGAGAGATGACTTCTATATAAATGGATGGAGAGGTTGGCAGGTTTGTCACAGTGTGTCTTTATCTTGGAAGCCTGTTCTTAAGCATTGTGAGGAACAAGCCAGCTGCAAGGAATAGGTGGGCCCCACCTGTACCATCCTGAATTCTGCTTAATTTTGTTTTTTAAAAAATGTATTCTGCTAAAGAATATAGTTTTGGATTTAATATTGTTTCTTATGAACATCTCTGTTAGACCTTGTCCTTATGTTTCCTGGGTCTCTAAGTTTGCAACAGGAAGGCACATGGAAACCACTGAGGAAGGAAGGACTTTTCCTAGCACAGGACTGAGAGATCAATGTCCAAACCATTCATTGTTAGAGAGTTGGGCTCCCTACCTGCGGATATAGGCATTAACCATTTCCCACCCATCCTTCTAAGTACAAAATTACTATGAATGTGGGGCATGTTTTATAAATCTACCATATAAAAACAAACCAAGATTACAGAGAAACAAAACAAAAAAAGACCTAGATCTGTGAAAAATCTGACTCATTTTAAATGTTTTTTACTTAAATCTCTAAGTGATAATGACTAGCCTCATTTCCCCCAAACCACCATTTCACTCACTAATACCTACCTACTTTGTGGAGTTAACAAAAATGTCTCTGAAAAGGGCCAACAAATTGAAGTCACATTTCTCACACTATTGTCTAGCATCATCTTCACCTTAGTCAAAGGCACATGGTATTGTTATTTCTAATTTCTCTCAGATTGTTTTCCCCATTTAACAGCCAATTTTTGTGCCTTGAATGAGTTCAGAACTAAGAGATAAAATATGAAAGTG
This sequence comes from Gracilinanus agilis, assembly GCF_016433145.1. Taxonomy (NCBI): domain Eukaryota; kingdom Metazoa; phylum Chordata; class Mammalia; order Didelphimorphia; family Didelphidae; genus Gracilinanus; species Gracilinanus agilis. The sequence goes on from NC_058133.1 coordinate 142,116,556, forward strand.
CTTGGAAAAAACAACTGTAATTTTGTAGATTGGATACAGTAATTCAAAGTGAGATTTCAAGGATTTGGATCATGAGTTTTATAAATATGGGAAAAGGGAAGATGCCTTTCTAGAATATTTTAATGGCAATTGCTAAAATATTTTAACTCGAGGATAAAACACTCCATTCCTTTGTCTAAAAATATACTTCAGACTTCTAAAAACCTAATTTGTGTTGAAAAGACTAATTCTTTGCTTTTTGGTTCTTCACACGAGCTATGTCCCACTCACAATGAGTATCCTCCAAAGCTCAATTTAGGCCCTGCTTTCTTTTACCTCTGTATCAGGGGCTCTTAATCTGGGGTTGTCAGAAGAGCTCTAACATCTTAGCTGGGGGGGAAAGTTAAATCTTTATTTCAATATTATTTTCTTTGTGATTCTATTGACTATATTTTTTATTTTATTCATTTAAAAATACTGTTATGAGAAGGGGGTCATATTTTTTATTTTATTCATTTAAAAATACTGTTATGAGAAGGGGTCAAATAAGCTTCACCAGGCTTCCTAAAGGGTTTGGGACACAAAAAACACTCCGATCCTCTGCTTTTTTAGCATAAGACTTGATAATCTCATCATTCTCCAGAGGTTCAAACTCTGAATGTATAATTCCTGTATGTATATTAGATAAATCTAACATCTGTTTATATTTTTATCAGTAGATTTTATATATGTACATGTATGAATAAGTACATATTTGTGCATGTTCCCATGTATGTATATATACATATATACATGCATACACACACCCACACAAACATATACACAGATTATTAAAGCTTAAAACCCCACTAAAACTTTTGGAACATCCTATATATACATAGTATAGTATCACCAACTGCCTTTTAGAGATCTAAAACTGGATGTCCCCTAGGTATTTCAAACTCAACATGTCCAGAACAGAACACATTATCTTTATGCCAAAATTGACTCCTTTTAGGAGTTTCCCTAATAACTGGCAAAGGCACCACAGCAGTTATTTTTCCAATCACCCAGGCTTGCAAACTTAAGCCCATCCTTTACTCCATTTATCTCACATTACCATTTAATCCACTACCAAAATCTTGCCAAATACTTTCCAACATCTCTCGTATACATTCACTTCTCTCTACTTGAAAAACGGTAACAATACTTAAAACATTTGCCATTTCTTACTTGGACTATTGCAATAGCTTTCTGTCGGGGCTCCCTGTCTCAAGTTTCTTCCATGTTCAATCCATCTTCCACTTAGCTAGCAAACCACTTTCCTAACATACAGGAATGACCAAGTCTATGTCTGGACATTCTCTTTAACTCTGCCTCTTACCTTCACTGGCTTTCCTTGAAGCTCGAATCAATACCATCTTCCATCCTGGAGTCCCCTTAACTGCTAGTGCCTGGCCCTGGGAAGTCACCTTCCATCGCCGGCGTATATTCTGAAAGTACTTTAGTTATTAACATGTGGTTCTATGCACATTAGAATGTGAGTTCCTCTTTATTTGTATCCTTAGCATTTAGCACAATGCCTGGGACTTAGTCAAGTACTTCATAAATGTCTGCTGATTGGATTTCAATTATACAACATTAATGCAGTGACTATATTTGACAAAATTCAGTTATTTGGAACACTTTACTCTATTATTGAGTTCTTACAATTACTTATAATAACTAAAGGGAAAATGTATACTTCAGTAAAAATCTTATTTTTATACTATAATATTTTAACAGGAATCTAATTTTTGAAAAAATGCAAGGAATTATTTTGCAAGAAGTTTGAAGAATGCTTATGGGCTACTAAATTTTTTAGTGAGTTTCATATACATATATAAACACATGTATGTATATATTGGTTCATTTATGAAAACACTTTATAGACATTATGTTTTTTTATCTTTATAACAATGCTGTAAGATAGGAAATTGATGATGGCGCTGCATCTCAAAAAGCTGAGCTGTCATGCCCTACTTCACACATTATGAATAAGTACAGTCTTGCCACCAGTAGACTAGCCATTTGGGAATGAATTCTTTGGCCATGCCAACCCGTGAAACATAGAAAATTACAAAATGGCCCTCAATCTTTTGCAGTCTCCCTTGCATTCTGTAGTAAGCATGATTTAGTGGCAAAAAAAAAAAAAAAAAAAAAGACACTGAGTATGATAAGAATCGTACAGTTTTTAGTCATTCTATAAGCTTTAGCCTGGCTGTTTGTACTCTAAATGTGAGATCCTTATCCAAAGGCCTGAGCAGCCATACTCCTGAAGGAACTGATTAGTTTAGTATTTCTTGCTAAAAATGATGTGAAGGGGGAGCTAAGTGGCTCAGTGGATAGAGTGCCAGGCCTGGCGACAGAAGGCCCTCTGTTTAAATCTGAACTCAGACTCTTCCTACCTATGTAACCCTAGACAAGTTATTTAACTCCCATTGCTTAGCCCTTACTTCTCTTCTATCGTGAAACCAATACTTAGTATCAGTTCTAAGACAGAAAGTAAGAGCTTAAAAAAAAAAAAAAATAAGACGTGAAAAGAAGGAAGTTGTGGCTAAGAGAAGAATGTCCCTAAGGTTCTCTTCAGAGAAGATAAAGCAATTGTTAGAATTATTTTTGTCCTAAAAAGAGACAAGGAACATCAGCTCATGGTCATCTTGTATTGAAATGAACTTAATAAATATTTTCTAATAGACAAGTATAAAAATAATTGCAACCTCTGCATCACTATTTCCTGTATAGGAAAAAGGGGTGGAAAGACATCATTACTCTAAAGAAAACATTGTATACTTTGAGATATTATAACTTCATAAAAGATATCTTACAACTTACAAAGAAAGAGATATGATTTTGACCAAGAAAAAATAAATTGAAAAGTGCGGCTCAGGAATAAGGAATAAAAAAAGCCAAAGACTAAATCAATTATAAAAGAAAAGTCTCATGCCTATATTTAGTGACTACTTTTTGAGAAAAGAATTGGTAAAATGGGATATTTTGAACACTTTAATATCTCAGAAAATGAAATATTATTTTTTAACATATAATAATGACTTTATTGACTTGGAACTCATTCTTGTATTTATTGTAAATTTGTACAAATCTTAAGACAAAAAGTGAAAAAGAAAGCTTTCAATTAAAATAATTCACTCCTGACAAAACAGCATAATAATAATAAAAAATGGGCATAAGATAGAAGGATGTAGATATGGAATATAATATTTTTACACAGATGTTTAAAACCAATGTGAAACAACTGACATAAATTGAATACCAAAAGAATCTAAAAATGCTTCTATCAGCAAACAGTGAACTACTAGCAAAACAGACATAGCTGGATTACAGAAAAAGGGGCAGTTAAGTGGTACAGTGGAGAGAGTGCTGACCTGAGTTCAAAGCCGCCTTAGAGACTTACTAGCTGTGTGACCCTGGGCAAGTCACTTGATTCTGTTTACCTCAATTTTTCCATCTATAAAATGAGTTGAAATGACAAACCACTCTAGTACCCTTACCAATAAAATCTCAAATGCAGTCAGAAAGAGTTCGACACAATCGAAAATGAATGAATGACAAGAAAAGATGGTTAGTGGCCAAAAGCCATTGATCATAAGACCAAACGCTATTCCCCAGTCAAGATGTGGTGGAAAGATTTAAACAAAATGTTCTTACAAGAAGAAATGTACGCTCTTAAAATCCAAGAGCAACAATGCCCCCAAATCACCAATAATATGAGAAATACAAATTTGAACTACCGTGAGGTTTCATTTCACATTCAGAAAATTGACAAAAATGTTAAAACACTGAATAGTCAATTTTGGAAGGATTGTGGAAAGACTACCACACTAATGTATTGTTGGTGGAATTGTGAATTAATACAACCATTTTAGAACTCAATATGGAATTCTGCAACTAAAGTGATTAAAATGTCAATACTCCATGGATTCTTCTACTAGGCACACAGAGGTCACTGACAAAAAAAAAAAAGGCTCATTTACCCCAAAATATTTATAGCAGCATTTTTTTTGTGGAAGCAAACAACCAGAAACAAATCTGATGCTCATCCACTGGGGAATGACTAATCAAATGTGGTAAATAAATGTAATTGAACATTACTGTGCTATGAGAAATGAAAAACCCAATGAATCCAGAGAATCATGGAAAGACTTTTATAAACTGATGCAGCAGAAATAAAATAAGCAGAGCCAAGGAAAGAATAAACACACTAAAACCATATAAATGCAAAGACAAACCATAACAAAAAATGAATGATGTAAAATTACAATGAACAAACAGGGTTCCCAAAATAGACAAGAAGATACCTCCTACCAATATTTTGCAAAAGAGTGGCAATGTTCTACAGGTCTGAAACACTGCATATATCTTCAGATTTTATTTTGGATGGACTGATCAGTTTTACTTATTTTTTTGTAATTTTTTTTCTCTTAAAAAGTATTTATCATATGGGATAGTTCTCTGGGAAATCAGAGTGAGATGGACACATGGGAAAATTTAGGTAATAGAATAAAGAAGATATCTGTAAAAATTATTTTTAAAAAAGCAATTAAAAAGAAATCACATCATGTGATTGTTACCAAAATGAAAATTATTACTAGTTCTGTTACTAATAGTAATAATAGAAAAATCTTTGTTGTTAGAGCAACATGAAAAGAACATAAGCATCAGAGTTATCTCTAAGTTCTCTTAAATTCAGGCTATTATATTACAAGATAAATACTTCCTTTTAAATTCCTAAACTATGTCCTGGCTTTAGTTCTAAAAGTCTTCCTTCTTCCCTACTAGCATATTTAATTGTTTAACAATCCTACTCGGGCTGCAAAGGGATATTTCCTGTTTGTTGGCTCTTTTTTAACAAAGTTTTTAGTAAATGATATGTTTCTGTTTAGTGTTACTGAGTGTCAGGTCAAAATAATTTCTTACATAACCATTTATTTCCAATGTAATTGGAAAGCACTACAAGTACAAAAAGGCTGGTTCAGATGACCTAAAGCAAACTAGAGAAGATGAAAACAAAGAAACAAAAAAACCCAACAATCCAAGAAATAAAATATAAACCTTCTCCTTCAGGTAGGCTGTGATAATAATTTTTCTAATTATCTGGAATGGCATACACACAGAATGGGGGGGAAAAAAAAAAAAGCTTTGTTGCATTATACACATTTGAACCTGTTCTCCCTAACACAAGTTGTACCATATTAGGTTGTTAATACATGTGTTGCTTTGCAATTTTTAGGTGATTTCCACATATTTGTACTATTCCTTCTCTTCTTGCCCCACTCCCTGCAGACTCTAAAGTCTTCAGAAAGCAGGAACTATTTCTTCTATTTGTTTTGTCATGTAACACCTACTTTTATATATATGGTAAGTACTCGATGACTACTACTGATTGGGAAAATGGGGAATAGAAAATAAATAGGGGGAAAAAAGCCATGCAAAACTGAAATGGGATGTGGGAGAGAACACCTAATAAGTTTTTATTTTAAATTGGAGAAGGCCAGTTTCATCAGCACCCTAACAAGGATAAAGATATGAGCATACCCAAGTAGGGGTATAAAAAAAATGTACAGGCCTTATGTAGTGTCCCAAACATTCCATGCCCACTGGGGTTTGTAGGATGTGATTTTATATTCTTTGCTCAGGGGCACAAGATTACTTGGTTATGGTGCTGCTGTGTGAAAGGATCGATTCACCGGCCTCTATGGTATACGTTCTGCAGAAGGATGGGTGTCTGCCACAATGGCCAATGGCCATTCTTTGCTGGAACACTTGGTGTAGCCGGACATAAGCTAGTTTTACTGCAATATAGTAACTACCTTCTCCCCTGCACACATACATACCTAGAACTTGCCTAGAAACAAAGGAGAATAAAAATTTGATTTTATTTAACTTTTATAATTATATAATAATATATATTTATGTAATATATAAAAAATATATAAAAATAATGATATAGGTCCTGGAAAATTCAGGGAGAGGACCCACTCCATGTAATCCATGCTTAACAGTCTTTTATATATTTTATATGTTTGAGAAATTTATAGAATTCACGGACTAAATGAGCTTAAGGAGGTCTTCTAGGCTAGATCTATGCTATTGGAAAATGTATAAACAAAAAAATGTAGATAATGCTAATCTGTGGCTTTCTAAGTCAATATGTGGCAGGCAGGGGTGAGTTTCTATTTCCGTTTGCCACCCATGAGCTATGATGCTCAGGTTCAAAAGTGCACTTGGTAGGCAGGCGTAGCCAGAAAACCCTCCGCCCGCCACGAGGTAGGGGTTTCAGGAGACCGCAAGCTCCACAGGAGTCAAAAGTGTGAAACGTCCCTCAATAAAAACGTGAGTGTACTCTTGGCTACAAAAGCCGAGAAGAGACCCGGGGCTTGCCCGGCACGAGCTGAAAATCTTCCTCAGATTCCTGAGCACATTTTAGCCGAGAGAGGCCTGAGAGACTGGCGGAGGCCCTGCTCAGAAACCACCAAGTCCGTGAAAGGTCCCGAGTTCATGTCATGTGAAAAGTGGCTAAAGACCTGAGGATGTTTAAGCTAAAGAAAAATGAGCCTCATGGCTACGGTCATGTACAGGAGAGGTCATCAGGTGTGGCACAAGGATCTGAGAGACTTTCCTATAGAGGTCTTAGCTGAGAGCAGGAAGAGATCTCTGGCTATAGAGTCCAGGCCCCTCATTTTACAAAAAAAGGCACTCGAGTCACAGGATGGAGGTAAGTGATTTGCCAAGGACACATGGTGGGAGGGTCATCGCCAGAAGGGAGGTTTGGTCCTGCCCTCTATCTCCAGGCAACACAATACTGAAGGCATTTCCCCCACTCACTGTATTACACTTTTGTCAGAAGGCCCACCCAGAAGCAAAGAGTAGAAGTTACAAAAGGGTGATTTTAAACTTGGTGTTATTAAGAACTTCCTAAAAATGAACTCTATTCAAAAACTGAACATGTTGTTTCAGGAGGCATCATGGGTGACCCCCTCACTAAGGTCTTCCAAGACTAGACTAGACGACCTCTTGTTGGGGATGCTGTAGACACAATTCATTTTGTTAGAAACAGTTTGGACTAGATGTCTAGGGAGGTACAGCTGTGAGATTCTGTGGGCTCTCTCTAGCTGTGATGCAGTCATTTTGTTAAGTCCTTAAGCATTATTTTAGAATAATGCCTTAGTATTGTTTAATAAAAATGTATAATTCTTTTATTTTTCATTATCATACTTCATTCCTAGACTTAAATCAGTTTTTTCTCCTCCCCCTTCACAATTTCCAGTTTTCATTACCCTCAGAATATGGAATCTGAGGGACCTAATTATTAAAACAGAATTAGAGAAAGAATTCCCTCATAGACTCATAAGTATTATTTCTTTATGGATATAACCTACTTCTCAAGTTTTTGTATTAAATTGCTATTGTGCTCACTGACAAACTTTGGTCTACATCAGTTTTAAACATATACAACACTCTCATACTTGCCATACACTAATATAATTTTGTATTTTTTCTCCTATACTTTAATCATGTCTCCATAATTGGTAACTTGCACATGCTATGGATATATTCTATTCCAACTTTAAACTCACTGACAGAAATAAGTAATTGCAGATTAAATATGAAATTCTAAACACAAAACAAGAATACCTTCTATGTCCTGAAAAAAAGCCAAACCATTCCTTATTGATAAATAAATGAGGATATTATATCCAGTCATTTGCCCATTTTATAGTACAAGAGGCGACAAAAGCTGGTGACTGTGCCATATAATGCATCTGTTACATCTCAAACAAGGCCTATTTCACGCATGAGTGGCTTCTGAGGCCTAAAGGGCAAGGCCAAACCCAGTCTCTGGTGAAATAGAGGAAACTTTAGAAAAATGTATTTTTTATTCTTTTTGATGAAACACCACAGACATGGGAGAGTCTCTGTATCCATCCATGAGCATAAAAGAATCCCAATCCTCCTATCACTGGTGCTCTACACCAAGAGATGGAGATGGAGTGTTCCATCTCCCTTTTGCACAATTCCAGATAGTTTCTTAGTTAGAGGGATAGAACAGAGACTGTTCCACCACTCTAGTGTCTGAAAGAATACCTTGTGTTAGCAAAAGCATCTCTATTTCATACTCATCTAGTTCAGAGAGCTAACAAAGGCTCTCAAAACCAAAACCTGAAACATCATTTCTTGCAATGTTATTAATGTTCTGGAGCATAGGACTTTCAAATTAAACATGAATTTGGGCTTCTCTCAGACCCTTAGGGTCTCCACTCTAGATATGATTATAATTGAAGTAATAGACTAACCACTTCCCCCCAAAGCCCCCTACTGGACTAAATTATATTTCTTTAGCTTGTTGATAGGACAGCTTGTCAACTTGGAACAGAATCAAGATTAAAAAAAATTTTTTTTATGGGGTTTAATGATAACATTACCAATTGTGCATTATAACAAATAAGGAGTGTGATAGATTTATTAGAATTTCACTTTATTTCACACAGAAAATGACAACACCCAATACAGGCTAATATATAAAATTATACATGCTGTTTACAAACATAAAACTAAACCCTCATTTAAAAAAAAAAAAAAAAAGCCCAGATTTCTCATTTCCCTGTGCATCAAGCATCTTTTCTGGGCATTAAGTATCCAACGGAGTTGACAGGAGCTTTGTAAACTGAAGAGATACAAAGGGGACGATGGAAAGAATAATCTGGCCGTCAGTTCCTAATGTAATATGGGGGGGGAAAAGGAAGGGGGAAAAATACACTGTCATTGTTGCTCTTCTAACCTTCATTTCTAAAATAAGTTTCGACTCTGGTCAGAAGGAAAATGAATTGATGATCTAACACTTGCCCAATTTAATACACATATATGCACATACAAACACCCATAACAAATTTCATTTTCACTATTCCTCAGTGACATCTTTGGGTTTCATCCTGCTTACTTTTAAAATTTAAATAAATATTAACTGGAAAACTAATAGAGTAATTAATACAAAAATGTAGTCAAATGTACAGTGTAGGAAGTATTTTTTCTTGCTGAACATTAAATGAAAGGAAAAAAACCATTTATTTTATATCCTGTTTTTGATGTTCAGCTCTGATATGTCCAATTTTTAAAAGAAAAATGTAAATTTGTCTCCTGAGTAGAGATAGAAGCCAAGGAAAATACCTTTTTGGTCTCATAGCCAGAAGGTCAGATCATGGCTGAAAGACCAAAGAACAAATGCTAGTTGCCATTCCAAAGTATTCAGAAATAAGACACCACTATCTGGCCTTTAAAAAAGTCTATTCAATAAACGCTGGTGTCGAGAAGTACCTATGAGATTTTTTTCACATTCTGTTAAAGATACATATACATAAAGACAATATATACTCATTTCTGGATGAGGGTTTCTATATCCAATGCAGTAGCCTCTTAGAGAATAGAATTTTTATCAAAAGTCTTACTCTTAAAAATAATTTTAAAAAAATCTAAGGTTTAAGAATGCAAGATAGAAAAATCTGCATGCTTTAAACTATTTTTTAAATTCTGAAATTTCAACCTCAAAAATGTGATTTATGTAGCCGCTATAATATAATGAATAGATTCCTGGAAGAGAAATAGTTATTAATAATGTAAACTTCATGGTAGTCACACAACTCTCTAATAGGTGGGAGAGAGGAGACAAGGTATTAATAGTACAAAAAAGTTTACAGAGAATTTTCTTTGTTACATTATCCTGGTTAGAACAAAATACTATTCCTAGGGTATGTTGTGCAGAACAAACAATGGTAAGGCAATGTATATAACACTCTTACTTTTTAAATTTTCCAATTAATAAGCACACCAAGATGATATAGTTCTTATTTTTCAGTCAGAAAACAATTCTAGTTATTTATTTCAATCTCACTAGGCCTCACGAGCTTAGTGAAAGAACTCTTAGATCTAAAAAAACATATCCTCTACTGAATCCACTAAATATACATTTAAAAAACATCTTTATGAAGAACTATAGAAATTTCATGTTAAAAGAAATCTTATGATTCATCTTTTCTTAATGTTTTCATTTGACAGATAAGGAAACCAAGGCCCAGAGAGGGCATATGATTCTTTAATGTCACACAGCTATCTATTACTTTCATGTCCACTACTCTTTCCAAGATAATTTTCACTGTCTACTTTAAGTAGCTCTAAAAAATAATAATTTTATTGATTTAAGTATAATAGTGCACTATTTTCTTTTGGATTATCTGTACTTTTGGTTCAGTGGCAGAGATTTCATATAAAATCTCAGTTAAAAGTAGATATTTCATATCTAATTTCTTCACTTAATTGGCATATTTTCCAGTTCATTTTATTAAAAGGAAAAAGGTAAAGGATATAAAAATAGTTGGTATAGTTATACTTTCATATTTCTATGTCTAGAACTGGAAAAATTTTACTAGGGTTTATCTCCTCTAATATCTATAATATGTAATGATAGCTTTAAAATAATTGTACTTAGAATAGAAAAATAATTACATGAATGATCATTATGCATTATTTTTCTTTAGGAAGGCTAAATTATATCATGTAAACCTTCATATGATTACAGTATATATTAAAGAGTGGTGTGCACCTAAAATACTCCATATTGAAACATAAAAACTAATAATCAGTAGTCAGCCAATGAGATGTCTCCCTGAAAACTTCATCTCTCTTATGAATTAAAATTGGTATAGACGCATTCATTCAACAAAAGACACAACAGTAAAATATATGTTTAAGTAGGAATTTCAATAGCAGTTCCCTTTCATAATTACAATATTTCAAAGCTTCTTTAACTAAAGTATTATGTGATTATCTAAGTCACAAAATTGGTTCCCACAATGCCAGCAATCAATTTGATTGACATATTTACATATCACCTCATCTTGTCTTACAAATTTTAAACTTTTCAATTAATCTAAAAATGCATTCGGGTTGATTTTCAGAAGAAATTGATCGAGGAATATTTCTTAGGCTCAAAATAGATATTAGCATATTCTTTTATTTTAGATGTATGAATATATATACCCAAATGTACATTTATGACTGAGAATGTGTTAAACAGATAGATAGATGCAGTAGTTGTGTTCAGAGCACTTCATGTGAAAGATAATAAAGAATATTTTGCTCTTATGAATGAATCTTTAATCATATTAGCTGGCTTGTTGCCACTGAGATACAGTCTTACCATAAAAATGAATATTCTAACTTTAGAAACAGTTCTAGTAATGTCTTTAATAACTGCAAAGTTACGGCAGTATCGGGTCTTACCTGGTCTTTAAATTCAAGCTCCCTTAGAGTTTTTGTTCTGTATTCTCTGTGCTCCTTTTCTGCCTCATCCTTCTTCATTTTGGTTTGATTCAACTGATAGCGCATTTCTCCACACACCTGTTAGATTACAGAGACAGCATGGTATTTAACATGTAATCTATTGGGGATGCCTACAATTAGATCTTTTGGTGCCCCCTAGAGGCTATTTAAGATAAGTACAGTTTTCTCTCTCAATATTGCAAAAAACCAAACAAACAAACAAACAAACAAAAAAAAAGCTATTTCACTGCAAGAGGCCTTGGACCTCACCTAGAAAAGCCCCTTAAGTTGCAAATGAGGAAATTGAGACTTGAAGCTGATGCGCTTCCAACATTCATCTTGTGAGTTTTAATTCATTATAATGATAATAAATTGTAAAATGATTCCCTATGTTGTCTTCCTAACCCGCACCATCATTTACCTTCAACCTGAATCAAGTTGTTAATAAGAATATTTAGAAATTGTTCTCTTTTTCAAATTAATATGCTGACCTAATAATTGTACATTATGGCACTACCCAAAATATATGAGAATTTAAGGGTTGCTTTGAAAATTATGTTGATACAACTTTCAAAAGCATTTTTGAAAGTGAAAAACTATAAAGCTAAGGGGTTTATTTTTAATTTTCTGCCACTTGAAAGTATAATGCCAGGATTTCATTATCTACTCATATCATTGAAACAACTTAAAATTTACTGTGGCATTATGTTTTGTAAATAACAATTTAACTGCTGACAACCAATCTAATGAAGAATCTACTATAACAAAATCAGAACATAACTAAGAGAATGGAGTATTTATTTAAATATATATGCTTGTTATGAAAATATTTTGAATATCATTCAAGAAAGATATTTTTCAGGAAATCTTTTTGTCACATTAAATAGAAAATATATCATTTTAATGGTCCATTTGCATATCCTTTTCTGTGATTTTTGTTTTATTCTTACTTTTTAAATTCCCTGTGGTCTTTAAAGAAAGGTATACTAAACTAAGATGTAGGCAGTTAAAAAACAAATTGCAAATTAAGAAATACCAGGGAAACAATGATGATCTATAATCTAATACATTAGGGATTATATTTTAAATTTATTACATTTATAATTATCATGGCTGTCTAACCACATCATTTCAATTTCTTTAATTACTCTTTATTCAAATGCATTTCCATAAAAGAGTAATTTTACGGATATTATTTTGGTTTGATGACGTTAGGTAATCTTCACAAATTTATGTCAAACAAATGTTGAAGAGAAAGTACTATAAACTATTCCTCCTTTTGAAATATGAAGACCAGTAACAAGATAGGGAAAAGAATCAATAACAGACTTTTAACTATTGGTCCCTGATTACCAAAGGCAAGAATTATGTTATTAGAAATATTGTTTGCAATTCAATAAATGCCTTCAATATATGAAAGCTTAAAATGCTCAAGCCAAAAGTTTAGGAATTTACAAAAAGCTCTTTAAATCTTAAAATTAAACAGGAAATTAGGAGTGCCGGGGGTGGGGGGGGGGGGAGTGGGGTGAAAACTCTAAAACCACAGAAAAACACAATATTTGAAAGCCATTCCTGGCTATGTTAACATGTAAACAAACCTTTAAATGATAAACCTATTACACATAAAAAATGATAAGCATTAAAAAAATTTCTTATGACTAATCTTAACCTCTCCAAAAGGAATTTGTTCAGTGCTCTATAAACATGTAAAAGAGCCTCAATTAGTTAAGATGTGACAATTCTTTAAAACTAAAGAAAAAAAAAGAAAAAACATTTTTCATTTTTACCTAACACCTAAAGATTTAATTAAGTATAAGACATTAGAAATATATAAATATGTCAGTATTTAAAGAAACAGGATAGATAATAAAAATATAAAAAATTACACTTTTCAAACAATTTGAATTTGCATTATGAAAAGGCAGATTTTAAATCACATTTTAACATCAGATTGNAGCTCTTTAAATCTTAAAATTAAACAGGAAATTAGGAGTGCCGGGGGGGGGGGGGGGGGGAGTGGGGTGAAAACTCTAAAACCACAGAAAAACACAATATTTGAAAGCCATTCCTGGCTATGTTAACATGTAAACAAACCTTTAAATGATAAACCTATTACACATAAAAAATGATAAGCATTAAAAAAATTTCTTATGACTAATCTTAACCTCTCCAAAAGGAATTTGTTCAGTGCTCTATAAACATGTAAAAGAGCCTCAATTAGTTAAGATGTGACAATTCTTTAAAACTAAAGAAAAAAAAAGAAAAAACACTTTTCATTTTTACCTAACACCTAAAGATTTAATTAAGTATAAGACATTAGAAATATATAAATATGTCAGTATTTAAAGAAACAGGATAGATAATAAAAATATAAAAAATTACACTTTTCAAACAATTTGAATTTGCATTATGAAAAGGCAGATTTTAAATCACATTTTAACATCAGATTGAAGTCACAGATTTACAAGCTACTAGATATCAAGATACACAGCTTGTATTTAAAAAAAATAATCTCAGTGTGATGGTGACTCACAGTCCTTTCTCTACAAGAAAAATAATGCCCTCTAAAACATCCATAACTATAAGGTCTCAAACCTAGACCTGAAGAACTGCAGTGATGAGTCACCCACCATGCCCTAAATTCATTCTACTTTTCACTGTTATAAACTATTAGGAAATTTGTCATTACATTAAGAAAAAATCAGATCCTATACAACCATGGGTTCTTCATTTTGCCCCATGAAACCAGTTAGAACAAAACACTTTTTTAAATATTTATTTTCTTTAGACATTTGGAGATAGTTATGCCCAATCTAGCTTTCTCTAATCCAGACTAACCATCTTTCAGTTAATCCTTGAATGTCACGATCTATTTGTTCTCTCACTGTACTGACATCTCTTTTGGGGCACATTTCAGTTTGTTAATATCCTTCCTAAATAAATGGCACCCAGAACTAAACATTAGGGGCTTGATATATATACATGAAAGAATGAAACAGGACTATAATCCAGCATGAGTGGTTTAACTTGGAATTTTGGTGCCTGAGGCAAGCAGCAGAGAGATGGGGAAAGAGGAAGCAATAGTATTGGCACACCACTTGCCTTTCTATGTTGCTGAAGGACTGGCTGCTGCTGGAAAAAACCATGGGCTCTAATATATTTACCACCCTGGGAACAAACCCAGATGACCACATTCTGGTTATAACTCTGCCTTTCTCTGGACATTAAATTTATATTTAAGCAATTTTGGCTGCTATTTCATTCCATTAATATACACTGAGTTTGTGAAACACTATAAACTGCTGTTTAACTATGCTTTTCCCATCCTTTACTTATAAAGTTGTTTTCTGAAACTAAGTATAAGAACTAGTAGCTATGAGGATCAAGAAAGGTTTCATGAAGATGATACATCCCAGTGTAGCCCCGAAGGAAAGTAGGGATTTTACAAGGCAGAGTTGAGAAAGGAATGATTTCCAGGTAACAGGGGACCATCTGTGGAAAAAGTGGGACAGAATGTTGTGTGTGTGAAGAATGGTAAGGTCAATTTGGTTGGAACAATGAGAGCACGAGGAAGCATAATATATAATAATATTTTAAAAATAGGCTGCAACCAAGTTGTGACTGGTTTAAATGCCAAAGGAAGAATTTATATTTTATCTTTGGGGTAACAGGAAGCCATTGGAGTTTATTGAGAAGGGGGGGGGAATTGTTTATACTGATACATTAGGAAAATTACACTGTATGGAAAATGAATTTGAAAAGGGAAAAACTTGAGGCAGAGAGACCAGTGGAGTCCATAGAAGAAATGGTAAATATTTTAATTCTATGGTGGTAGCAGCAGAGGTGATCACTAAGTAGATGAAGGGGATGAATGAGAGATGTGGAGACAGATATGATTAGAGATAGCAAATAATTAGAAATGTGGGTTAAATGAGAATGAGAAATCAAGTATGATAATGTGGTGGCAAACCTAGGTGACTAGAATTATGCTGTGCCCTTGAAGAAAAAGGCAAGTAAGGAATAATGTGGGATTGGTGTATAAGATGATAATGACCTGTGTCTCAGACACATTCAGTTTAAGACACAGAACATGCAGTTCAAAATGTTTAGTAAAGAGCAGGAGTGTGGGACTGGAACTTGGGTGACTAGGACAATACACTTACAGAAAGAAGTCATTTACAAGGAGATAATTTAACGAACAGAAGCTGACAAGTTCACTTAGGGACCTTGTTTATAGAGAGGATGCAAGACAGGACTTTGCGGCCACTGAGAACATGAGATATAAAGTGATTTAGATAACAGAAACTAAGTAGCAATCAGATATATAAGGATACTAAGGGCCAGAATTGTTACAAAACCCACAGAAAATATACACAAGAAGGTAATAAGGAAATGTGTAATACTGCAGCAAGATCAAAGAAGATGATTGCCTAGAAACAACCATTCAAACTGAAAATTAAAAGATGGTTGGTAACTTTGGAGAGGCCTGTCTCAGTTGAATTATGAGGCTGAAAACAAGAGCAAAGGGCTTGCCATGTGAATAAAAGAAATGAAAGCAAAATTGAGTGCAGATAATTTTTCATAAGATTTTGCTGTAAAAACAGGAAAGGAATAGAGGAATAGCTTGACAGAATGGTTGTGTCTAATGAGGGCATTTTTAAGGGTAGGAGAGATCTGGGTATTTTTTTTATAGGCAATATCCTTTGACTAGGTATTCAACACTAAAGATTATAATAATACCAGCAACTAGAAACTAGTGAAAAAGTCTGTAAGGAAAAGAAAAGGAAAGAGAGTAAGTCATTTTCCAGGTATATAATAGAGATTAGAAGTAAAAATATTAAATCTAGTTCCAAAATTGTAAGCAGAAAATTACTAAGAGACTGTGAAAGTCAGCTGAAGGCCAGTGTTATAGCTGAAGAAATAATTCTTTTGGTTCATTTTAAAATGTTTTACCAAAAATTCATTTTGGATTAAGCATGTTTTCTTAGCACATATTAATTATTTTTGATATTGAGATATTCACATAGCTTAATTTTATAGCAATAAAGATATTTATTTCAGTGACGGTCCCCCAAAATATCTAATTACCTCTGTGAGGTCCACATCATGAGATGCAAGTTGTTTTTGAGCAGCTTCTAATTGACTAGCTATTGAGAGTTTCTCCCTTGTAACTTTCTCCATCTGAGTTTCTAGTTGGGCCATATTCTGAGATAATGCAATCATCTGCAAGAGGAAATAAATTCTCTGAATAAAAAGACACTCGAACAAAAACAAAACAAAACAAAACCCAAACCAAACCAAACAAAACAAAACCAAATGTTTCTCAATAAAAGTTCAATCCAGCTATCAAAGTATATACCTTTGCTTTATTTCTTAATTACAACTTCACATGGAAACAGGTACATTAATTTATTCCCTAATTTTCCATGATATACATTGGGTGGTTCTTATTCATTCTTCAAGTCTAGGCCTCCTTTTAGGAGCTAGATTATTTTTAGTCCAAGTCTAAAATAAGAACTTGTTATTTCTCCCTCAGAAGGGTTTTCCCCAAGGGTCTTCATAGACATCGGGTTCATCTGTTGTTCCATCAGGATTAGGAATTACAGAATCTAATTATTAAAAGGATCCATTAAGGGTCATCTTGTTCAACCTTTAAAAATATGCCTAATTCTTTATGCTACTTCTCATTCAGGGAGTTCTCATATAAATAAATAAATTGAGAATGCTTATCTTCTAATATATAGTTTAAAGCTTAAAAAAAAAGATTACAGTTTACCATAACAGTTCACTCTCATCCTTCAAGTTAAACTCTCCTATATTTACTTGCTAGAATTTCAGTCTAATTTGTACTATCTATATAAAAGAATCACTTTTTATCAGAAGAGATATGAGGAAACTTACCTTTTTTCTGTGCAATTTTGAAAGCACTAACTATTGTACTATATCAATGAACAGAAAATAAATCTGTAACAATGACAAATTTTAACTGCATAATTTTAACACCCCAAAGAACATCTAAACAAATTTTGCTAAAAATATTTTTTATTTTTTATTAATAATTATTAATAAAACATTAAATAACAGAGCACTAAAAATATTTCTCCTGGGAATGCAAAGCTAATGCAAATTGAAAGAATGGAGATCCAATATTATTCAGAAGGATTTAGGAATTATCAATTTTTCTGAGGGAACTGTGGAGAACTCTGCTTTTAACTCAGGGAAGTGTGAATGTTCACTTTATCAACAAAATACTTAAATCTACTTGCAATCTTTGGGCAACATTACTCTCAACTTTCACTTAACCAGAGTATAACAGATAGATACAACATGGCGTAGTAGAAAAAAAACAAAGGACTTGAGAGTCAAATGCCCTTGGTTCTAGTTTTAGCTGATCTATTTGTCTACTAAGTAACTCTGGGTAAGTTTTATTTCTCCACTTTGAAAATTAGTGTCCTCTCATGTGCAAAATGGGGATGCTAATAAGTGTGTGTGTATAGATGTGTGTAAATACACATCTATACACACACACATATATGCACGTATAGAGATATGTATATATATTTAAGTATGTATATATACACATGCATATATATGTAAATATGCATGTGTATATATTTGTATATATACACATATATATTTAGACACACGTGTACCACAAAGCCATTATCACTGGTTGATATAGGCAACTACATGATTAAGAAAACAAGTCAAATAAGGATATTTATTAAATGCCTGTTACATGCAGGGCACTGTAAAGCACTTGAAATATAAGCATAAAGAATTAAGCAATCTTTATTCTCAATGACATATCTAATAGGAGTTCTGCAAAGAGTACAAATAAAGATGTTAAAACTAAGAAAGGAGAGGGAAAAGGAAGGAGAAGGAAGTAGGGGTGCAGAGCAGGAGACAAACAGAAGGAGAAGAAATGAAAATGCTAAGACAGGTAGGGCCAGGACAAAAGAATGTCACAAAAACTCAGAGAAGAGAAACTATCCAAGAGGAAAGGGTGGTCAATAGTGACAAATGTAGCAGAGAGGTCAAGAGAGACTGAAGAGCAAGAAGAGATCATTGGATTTAGAAAATAAGGAATCACTGAGAGGAGAGTCGAGTTCTCAGTTGAACGATGAGATGGAAAAACCGGAATGCAAAAGTCTGAAGAGTGAGGGAAGTAGAGATAGTGAACAGTGAACATAGTCAGCTTTTTAAAAGGAGTATGCCCGAGAAAAGGAGGAAAGAAATAGGACAACTTGAGGGGATGGTTCCATTTAGTGAAGACTTTATTTTGGGGGAAAGGGTTGACTTAGCCTTGTAAGGCAGAAGAGAAGGAAATAATTGTTAGGGTGCAGTTGAAGACTGGAAAGAAATGGGATGAGTATATGTGTCAGAGGCAGGACTTGAATACATATCTCTTCTGGTTCTGAAAGTCAGCTCTCTATCCACCATACCATGCTCTCTCTTAATAAACTATTTGGTACAAAAAATTCTAATAATTTACTTGGCATTACTTTCATTTCCTAGAAAAAAATTTATTTCATGATCCTCATTATTATAAAAGCATAATTACAGTTTAGCCATTGCTACCAAAGAGCAGCAAATCTTAATTGTCAACTAGTGTAAATTATATCTTTAGTCAGGACTGTGTTTTCAAAAGTAAAGCCGTTAAAATTCTTATGTTGCTAATTGTATATAACATATCAACCCCAAACTAAAGCACACAACTAACTTGCCAATGATTTTCCCTCATTGCCCATTCTCCTCTGCCACTTAATGGACTTTTCTGGCCCATTTCCTGTCTGCTCCCTTCCTAGATCCACTTCCTGAGGTCTCCTCTCCTATTGTCATGTCATGTCTTCTTTTTCTCCGTCTCTACCATCTGGAAACCAACAATGTAGAAGCCACGGGAGGTGCCTCAACTGCATCTGTTGCAGGGACAGAAGTAAGAAACATAGCTGTAGCACTGGCTGGATCTCCAGAATACTGACATCAGGTAAGATGTACTTTCCTGATGAAGGGAAACAATTCCATTCGATAAATAATAAAATTCTTACTATGTGCCAGAAAGCATGACACAGTCGACACAGAGCCAGTTAAAGAAATCTGAGTTAAAGTTCTACCTCTGACACATACTAGCTGGGTGAACATGGATGAATTAATTACTTTTGTGGCCAAACAAAACAATGACAAAAACTCAAGATCAAGTCCTATTTGTTTTAGGTAGCACCTAATAGACAATAAATAATACTTCTGGATTACTACCTTCAAATATCCAAATTACTAATGGAAAATAAGTAGCTTTTGTTATAAATTATTGAAAGTCCAGGGGAAAAGTAGAAAAAAAAGCAGTATATTCAAAATGTCCCTCCCTCTCAGATATCTTCTTTTTTCAGCAATTTTGTTTCATGAGTAGCCAGATTAAAAAAAAAAACTACTATCAAGGACAGGTGTAATCAGAAAAGGAGATAGGTATGGTTGTAGTAAAGAACAGTAAAGGGACAGACCAAGTGTCATACTGGTATCCATAAAATATTAAAATCACTAGAGAAAGGCCTCCAGAATGTTAGATAGATCACTTGAGAAGGTCTTACGTATTGAAAATTAAAAGACATAACCAAAAATTACACAACTTGGGAAAACATGGAGAGGTTGTGATCAATAAGACAAAGGGTATTTTCACATCAATAATATCATGATCCCATTAAAGAACTGAAAGGTTATCTTCTTTTAACTTTACTATGTACCCAGTTTTATACTAAGGAAACAAACAGAAAAGTAATTCAGACTCTCCAAACAAGAAGCTCACATTCCAATGGGGAGACAATGAAAGATTTCAGCTGAAAGTCAGAGGGGAAAGTCCTTTGGTCCTTAGGATAAGGTGGCAGAGCAGATATTAAAGCCTCTTCTTTAATGCCATTCCCACTGAAAACTTGGTGTCGGTTTCTGATGTCGAACCATTTAATAAGACTCTGGGGATTTCTCCATCTTCAATGGTTGCAATTTCTGCAGAAACAATTGCCAGGCTTCATCTCCAGAAAGGCTGCCTCCCAAGATGAAGGCTGAGGGCAATAGGTGGGAAGCATGACCATCCTCAAGGTTCTTGGATTCCGGGTTCTGGGGAGTCCCCATGAAGGGAAATGGTGGAGAAGGAAGCAGCAGTGGTTTGATCTGTCTGGCACATACTGTTGCCTGTCTCTTCCTCAAGGTCTTCCACGTTTTTTTCACTGAACCTGGGTTGCCTGCCTTGTGTGTCACTACTGGTTGGCAATTGGTGGGGATGGCTGGTCTTTCCTCTCTCAGAGGTGCTTCCGCAGAGGAGGGCTGAGCTGACAGCAAGACAAATGGTCTGGGAGGTGCTGCTACTCTCAAGGCTCCCATGACTATCACAGCACTTGGCTTCATATCTTATTATATCAGAAAGATGAAATGTTTGCTGTCTGTGCTCATCTTTTTAGCCATGTGGCAAATGCTATGTGTTTATTAAACTTCACTGAAAATTTGTGATAGCTCATGCCAATGTCTGTGTCATTATCCATTTCATATTTCCGGTATCAATAATTTGTTTAAATACATCAGATATTTTAATTGCATGGACATCTTGTTTTCATCATTTTTCTCACTAGGATTTTTTCATTAGGCATGGTTGTCTCTCAATTGATAGTTTTATTAGAGATGGCTAATTCAGAAATGTCTCCCACATATTAACAATTGGTTACATTCCGTTTGTCACAACAGTCAGCCTTATTTTTGTGATGATCACTTCTGAAATAAAATATTCATCATGTGTAAGAATGGGCTTTTCTATAATGGAAATGCCTTTAGTCTCTCATTTCTTGATCCTGTGCCATGCTTTCTCAACAAATTTTTTGCTATTCTCTCTTCTGCCTACCTTGCTTTGAAGTCACTAAATATTACAGCATATGTTGATTCCACTTTAGAGGGTATTATCAGTAAAATTCTTTGCAGAATTTCTTTAATTCATTCTCTAAAATAGATGTTGCTGTAGAAGCCAGAGTTATATTCATGGTAGTCTTTCTGCTTATACATATAATGAACACCATATACCAAGATGATCAAAGAAATTATTTTTACTTTTGCCTTTGAAAGTATGAAAAAATTGTGTCCTTATTTGCCTTTTTAAAGGAGGGTCTATAAACCATGCTCTGTAGAGCTATTATGCCTTCTTATCTTCTGGCTTCATTATGATGAGAACATGAATAATGGCCCACTTCAGTTCCTTTAGTAGTTAATTCATTGGCTTTTGTAGAAGGATGTAACATTGAGGGTACCCATTCTTCAATTACATTTATAGAAGGTTTCCAAATAATAAGGTTCTGAGCACCCTCTATCCCGCTCTGTGTCACTCCACAGATATCCCTAATAAACAGGAAGCAGGAAGGGGAATAGAAAAGAACTAACCTATTTTGATTTGTTTTGTTTTGTTTTATAGATTGGTGAGGTCAGTCTCCTTGGGGATAAGCTTCTTTTCTGCTGGGGGAGGAAATCTTCATATAGCAGATGGAATCTGAAGCCTTTCCAGCATAGAAGAACATGCTAGAGCTTTCACTTCTCTGGGACAGCATACTAAGAGAACCCATGATCAAGTGGCACTGTAGAATATTACTTTTGTGAAGAATAAATATTTTATATAAAGATTAGAATGATATAAATTTCATGAATAAAAAACAAGACAAAGCAAAATGAGAAAATACTGTCATAAAGACTTAATAAAAATAAGACAAGGTTATAAATTTTAAACTTGTTTAATAAGGGGGCTCACTGATATCTAAGAAAGTACAAAAATGGATTTTCAACCAAAATAGATTTAAGCATTTAACACCAGTTACCGTTGCTCCCAGATCTTCCCGTTCCTTTTTCATCTCTTGCCTCAAGGTTTCCTTTTCACTGAATCGTTTCTCTTGCTGGACTTCAAGTTCTTTTTCAAATCGACTCTTCTGTCTCTCCAGCTCGGTCTTTAACTGCTCACACTGAATTAAACTCTATCAAGTAAAAATTCACATAATTGCTGAGTTAAAATACATAAAAATGTAAAGGCTTAAATTTTAAGATTTCTAAAATTAATCTGAACATTTTTGAGATTCTTGTGTGGGAACTAAAAAAAAGATATTATGAACCTTGATTATGAAACCAAATATGGAAAATAAACTTTTATATTTTCATACAATTAAACTAGCTTCATATTTCTACTGAGAGATGTAATATAACATAAATTAATGGATATAAAGTGATATGTATGAGGTTTGGGGGTCTTAGTTACAGTCAGTAATATGATAACAGAAGTTAGACAAAGAGGTCAAGAAAAACTAATTTCCCATTACTCACTCTGGATATAATATAAAAACATTCAACAATTAGATTTTCACCCAGAAATATATTTACATTCTATAAGGAAGAATTCAATAACCAATTTAAGAATATGGTTGTAATTTAAAATCATATATGGTATTGTTTGAGATTTTACAATAGTCAATCCTTAAATACATTCAGATCATGCTTTATTTGACTCTACTTATTATGTTATACAAACTAGGCAATAAATTATAAGACCATAAAATCATAAACCCAGTGATTATCTGGTTATGGAAAATAATACAGTATTTATTTCTAGTTGAATTTTAATCTTTTTTTCTAAAAACAGGGAAATTGTTACTTTGTTCATGAAACGCTTATTTAGGAAAAATTTTTTTCTTCTAATTTTCATACATGTTCTGTTTCATGATGTTATTTTCTGTCTTGCAAAAAGATAACAAAAAATCTATTAAATAAAAGGTATTCAGTGAGAAAATTAAATATTTTTATCATTTTAGTATAAGGCAGCCTTTATCAAAAATACTAGCATCTCATCTCTCTAGCATCCCTTGAATTCTTAGAAATCCAGGCCCTTTAATACCAA
Organism: Gracilinanus agilis; assembly: GCF_016433145.1. Classification (NCBI taxonomy): domain Eukaryota; kingdom Metazoa; phylum Chordata; class Mammalia; order Didelphimorphia; family Didelphidae; genus Gracilinanus; species Gracilinanus agilis. The sequence continues at coordinate 142,139,795 of NC_058133.1, forward strand.
TAAGACAACTTAACAAGAAAAATGTTAGTAATTTTTTTTTTAATTTTGGGTAAGGATATGCTTCCCTCTAGTGAAAAACTAGAATTAATACACTCAGTCTTAAATCGGGGAACTTTATGAAGGATTATTTCTCCTAAATAATTATTTTCTCTCATTTGAGGAATTTATTTCCAAAAAATTTTCTGTAAAGTTTCTGTTTTCATGACATGAATTACTGAGAACAGAGAAGTTTTAAAAAGGGAGAAAACAAAGAGAAGAAACACTAATCCAGACCACAATTAAATAAGTACCTGGGTTTGATCTTGGACTAATGCTCACTCTTCCCTCTTTCCTCTGTTTGATTGTTCTTTCCCAGAGGCCCACACTTCCCTTTGTTTTCTATGAAGTGCTGGCTGTGCCATAACCTTCCAGATCTAGTCAACCTCTGTTCATTAGTTAGAATAACTGCAATGTAGAGGTGAACTCTTCCCTTTTTCTTTGTGCTTATCACTATCACCCAGTACAGTAGTTTGCACACCAAAAGTGCTTGTTGAATTGGTCTAACAGTTGCCCCAATCTAACTAGCTCTGCCTCTGCTGCTGGCTTCTGGCCACACCAGTAGCCTAATTGGACTCCTATCTTCTGGAAACTAAGATCAAAAGTTAAACATAGGTAATATAAGCAATAGTTGCCCAGAAGTGACAAATAACAGCTATGACTCAATCAATCACCAGGTACTTTTTAAGCACCATTTAATATGCCTCAGGCACTGTACTAAGTAGTAGGAATAAATGCAATGAATGAAACAATACCCACACCCAAGGAATTTATTAGGAAACAAATACTTATATAAGTAATATAAAAGAAATATCAAGAGAAAAAATATACAGAGTAATTTATTACAAACTAGTTTGAAAGAGGTGTAGCACAGTAGATAAAACACTGGGCCTGAATTCAGGAAGACCTGAGTTCAAATCAGACATCTATTAGCTGTGTGACCTAGGAAAGTCATTTCACCTCATCTGCCTCAGTTTCAACTGTAAAATGGGGATAGAGACTGGAGAAAGAATGTTAATTGTGCAAAGAACCAAAGCCAGTGTGATCAATCACAGAATTCCAGAGTGAGAATAAGGCCCTAGGAGACTGAAAAGATAGGTTAGGGTAAGGCTATGAAAGGCTTTAGAAGCTAAAAGGATTCTATTAGAGCACAGAGGCAAGAGGGAACCACTAATGCTTGCTGAATAAATATTAACCTCAAGACTATGGCAGGGAAACTAAGCCGAAACTCATCTTAAATGGCCAGATATTCTTCCCATTGCTTTGTTTTACGTACGTACAAGACTAAGAGCAGATCTACATATATCATCATATGAAATGCTCTTTGGACATGCTCCACTACAAGCAGACTTGTAAGGCTATTTATGCATCACTCTTAGGAGGTGATTGACAAATTACTTCATATTTAGCTGCATTACAAAAAAGGATAGAGAATTATAGGATTTGGGAGTATTAATTCAATCTGGTCCATTGGATTATTCTCTTCATAATTTTCAACCAGGTGATATGATGTATGTGAAAAATTTTGCCAAAACATCGGCAACAGAACAGAGTTGGGTTGGTCCTTATACAATTGTATTAGTTTCACCATCTTCAGTAAGGTATTAGGCAGAGATTCATGGTATCATTGTTCACATATTAAATTAGCTCACTTTATAGATGATGAAAATGTAGATATTGTTAATAAGAAGAAATTGTGTAAAATTGAGGTCTTCAGTCAATTAGAGTCTGCAGTCAGAAAGATCAGTTAGGAGAGGTCCATTCCAGCAGAAGAGGACGTTCGGATGGAAGAGGACATGGATGAAGAGGATTCAGGAATTAATGGACATTGTACTAAGACTGATAGACTTATAAATAAACTGATAAAGATTTTGTTTTAAAGGAATTCCCAAAGAAGAGGATTAATCATGTAATTAATGGACTAAATGGTTTAAAAGGAATTTGGGTAATGTAAATATTATCACTACATTTTCATATACATCCATCATTACACATTACTATCAATAACTTCGGTGGAGAAGAGGAGAAAAGGAGAGGAGAGAAGATTTCTTTGAGGAACATCATAAGAAGAAAGGAGATCTAAAGTTTTGGTAGGTAATATATATTCACCAGTAACATATTACAACACAACATGACAAAATAATAACATAACAAAACAGATACATTAAAAACATAAATAGGTTAGGATACATTGTCTTCCTTATGGAATAAAACAATGTATAAATACTAACAAAATTAGAATTTAGCTATAAAATAAGTAATTACTAACAATGGATAGTTAGTTACTAACAACAAATAGCTAGTTATTTAGTTAGTATTTAGTTAGACTAATATACTAATAACATAGGAATAGTTTAGAATAATTTAATGAGATAGGGAATAGTATCTAGATTAGATTAGAGAATGAGATAAGATAAGGTACTAATGTACATTACAATGCAAATACAGCGAACATATAAAAAATGCATTAGATAAAGAACATAAAAATACTACAGATCACATATCACAAAATAATGTAGAGGTGTGTAAATAGCATGTATGTATTGTAAACTGTATTATATTGTAAGTATTGTATATATGTAAAGAGTGTAAATATGTATAGTTAATATATGTATACATGTATAGCATAAATGTATGTGTTGCGTGTATAGTATATGTATGCATATGTATATATGTAAATTCTGTAAGTAATTTGACATTGAGTTGCAAACATTTAAACGTAATTTTCATAAGTGAGTTTAATGTTTTGTTGTGATTTTGACGTAAAAACTTAGGCAATGTTGTGTTAAATATGTATTTTCCAAAATGTTTTGCATTTATTAGTTAGTAGAACTTTTCTGTATTAGTTATAGGAGTTGTGTTTAATGTTTTGCTTGAATTTTGTGTTGATATTTCAAGTTTGTTGTTGAAAATTTTGCTTTATTTGTTACTTTGTACTTTGAACTACGTAATTGTTCATTGTATATTTTCCCTTTACCTTTCCTTGTTAAAATCTCTCGAGTAAGGTAGTGTTAGGTAAGGTAAGATAGAGTAAGTTGTTGTGAGGAAGATTAATAAATGAGTATTTAGGAGACTTAGTAGGCAGGACTGAAGGATTCTAAATGGAATGGGGAAGCAGGAAGTATGGTTGTTCTCTCTGGGACTGACTCCATGGTCTTCCTCACAACGAAGTGTAGGTTTGTTATTTTGGGTTAGAATTTTAGTTTAACTCGTAGCGCATAAATACCAAAATATTATGTGAAACACTATTTTGGCTTTATGCAAAGGGGGAGGGACTGTTATAGGTAATTTATAGGATAGAATTTAAGATAGGTAGCAGGCAGGCAAAAGAAAATCCTTTGGCAGGTCCATGGACATTCCAATACGGAATGCAGAAAAGGTTTGAGAGAGAATGATCTGGGCTGTGCTGGGGTTAGGAGGGTGGAACTGTTATCCAGCCAGCTGAGACTCTACAAACTGTGGATTATTGAGATTTTGGAGAAGATTGGAGAGATCATCTATCAAGATAATCTAGGTAGGGAGAAGGGTTTCAAATCTAAAGTAGAGATTACCTCACCTGCTTCCCTTACCTTGAAACCATTAAAACCTTATTTTATATACTTCCTATTTGTTCCTCCTCTCAACCACCTAAACCCACATTAAGATATTTGTCATCCCTGGTATCCTTAACTATTGTGGCGGACAGTTAAACGGTCAACTGTCATCACCCATTCCCCACATCCCAAGTTGTTTATTCAGTGTATCTAGTCAGTCCTTTCCTTTGTGGGATGTGGGTTTGTCCCTTGCTGTGTTTGGCAACCTGTTTGATACCTGGCAGACCCACTTTACTTCTTTCAGGAGTGACAGGGTCAGGGCTACGCTTAAGGAAATTCACCATGGCTGTGGTGACACAGGGTGGTGAAAGTTATTGGACAAGCCAACAAACAATCATTAAATCATTTCTACATATCAGTTACTGTGCTAAGCAGAAGGAATACAAATGGATGTAGAAAGAAAGATGCCCCTGATTCAAGGAGTTTATATTCTAATGGGGGAGAAGAAAAACATACAAGGGAAAATTAAAGGGCAGAAGGGCAACTAAGAGGTAGGGAAAGGCTTAGTAGCTAAAAGTCTAGAGTGCATCAAATCAATTAGGAAGCCAATTAAATAACGGAGGGGAAAAGTGAGAAGGTCTTGAATGACGGTGGTAGCTGTGTAAATAGATAGCCAGGTAGCATGCTGTGGAGGTAGAAATGACAAGATTTGGCAACTTAATTATATATGTGCAGTAAAAAACAGTGTGAAGCCCAAGATAATAATAAGGTCGGGAATGTGAAAAAAAATGTAAAAATGGTGGTGCTTCAAATGAAAATAGGAAAGTTTAGGGTGAGATGGGGAATAAGTAATGATTCCACTTTGGATATATTAAATCTAAAATGTCTCCAGGGCATTGTCTGAAATGTTTAATAATTACTGATACTAGCGTAGAACTCAGTGTAGAAACTGGGGCTGGAAATATATATCTGCAAGTCAATGGCATAAAGACACTTGAACTTGTGTGAGTTCATGAGGTTACCAAGAGAAAGCATGGAGAAAGAAGAGTACAAGGGCTTGGAGAGAGCTATGGGGAAAACTGGGAGGAAGTGCGATATGAAGAAAGAGGATCAGTAGAAAACTAGAGAAGGAAAGTAAAAAAAGACAGGAGAGTAGGTAAAGGTGATCAAGTATCAAATATAGCATATAGATCAAGAAAGATAAAGACTAAAATACAACATGAGATTTAGCAATTGATACCTCTTTCTTGGTAACTTTGCAGAAAGCAAATGATCAGATGATGAAGATAAGAAGCAGCAAGATTTCAAAGGGCTGAGGGATGAAAAAGAGAAGTGGAGGCAGTAAGTTGAAATGGCATTTTCAAAGAATTTGGCTAAGGAAGAAAAGAGGAAACAAAGAACAGTAATTTGAGCAGATGGCAATGACAAATAAGGGTTTTTTAAGGATTGGGAAAACTTGAATATATTTTTGAAGGTAATAGGGAAAAATTAGTAGATGGAAAAAGGCTACAGGTCAGAGATGGGATAAATAAGATTATAATCTGCTGAAGAAGACTGGAGGGAATCGATCAGGAGCACAAATAAAAGTGTATGCCCTGTATTATATGTAAATAATGTATTTTCTTGTAGATGATGTTTTTGCAAGGTTTTGTACATAAGGTATTATAAAGTAAATTTGAATTATTAGCTTTAGGTTGTTTCTATAGGATATAAAAAGAATCTATTCTATAACTGTAAATGTTTAGAATTTTATGTAATGTGTAATTTGTATTTTGCAAGATTTTTTGCTTTCTTTCTTTCTTCCTCTCTTTAACTCTCCCTGTGTCAAATAGTTATAATAGTTAGGTTAAATGATTCACTGGGGAGACAGGTCTCCCCAAAGAATCAGAGGGGGGAATATTTTTATAAATTTTATTTAGTGTATTCTGTCTCATTAGGAGCAGAAGTTTAGGTCAGAGAAAGGTTTCTTTTTTTTATTTGTACATTGTCTCCTTTAAGAGACAGAACAGATCTTGCTTTTAGTCCTTTAAGAAAAAAGCATAAAACCAGGGAAGAAGGTCAGTTGAGGACTCCATTTTGCTCTAGCTTGGGCTGAGTGGAGTTAGAAGGTGCTGGGTCAGATTCCTATCTACATCAGGAGAATCTGTCAGTAAAGGTTTTAGATTTTATCTGTAATATGGACTTAGGAAGAAGACAGCGATGGACAGGTCTGTTCTTTTCAGAATGGACCAAGCAGCTGGACTGTATACCATTTGGATTTAAGGGAAGAGGAGTCCTGAGCTATTCAGGTTCACTCTCCGTCAAGTGGTCACTCTGATAGTTGGTTCTGGCAGCTTTTGGATTTCAGTTAAGGAGTTCATTATAAATTTAAGGTTCATTGTTTAGCATAGGGTAGCAAGATAGAATTTTAGTTTAGAGAGAATAGGGTTAAAGAGACCTGCTTGTAGGCAAAGAATAGGCTGAAAAAGAAAGCAGCTAGTTTTGGGGCAGAGGGTTCTATTTAGAAATATTAGTATAAGGTTAAGAGATTTTCTATTCTATTCCCAAATCCTAGTTTCTATCCTTCTATTTCCTCTCCTTACCTCTTCCTATAGAACAGTGATTCCCAAAGTGGGTGCTACCACCCCCTGGTGGGTGCTGCAGTGATCCAGGGGAGTGGTGATGGCCACAGGTGCATTTATCTTTCCCATTAATTGCTATTAAAATTAAAAAAAAATTAATTTCCATGGGGCTAAGTACTGTTTTTTCTGGAAAGAGGGTGGTAGGCCAAAAAAGTTTGGGAACCACTGCTATAGAAGAAAATAAATTAGAGTTGTTGTAGAAGGTTGTTTCCAGCCTTCTAAACTAAAATTAGTTTAACCCCTGGCAGCTTTAGTTTACTATGCAGCTTTTGCATTACCAACCATCCATCAATACCTATTATCAATATATTATCTGCTTAATTATAGTTATAACAGCTTGGGTGGTAGTTTCAACATACCAGCTATTATTTGGTTATAACACTCAGCAAAGAGAAGTTACACCCTTCATTGATGTAGACTAGAGAAAAGAAAGTAAAAACAGGAGATCATGTCAAGGTATTTTGAGATGAAGAGAAACAAAAAAGGGAACTCCCAGTAAATAGCACCAATTATCTCTTTAAATAAGAGGCAAGATTTGTAGCTGAAAGAGAAGAAGGAATGGCAGTCTTGAGAAAATGAGAAAATTGTGGAAAGTGAGATAGGAAAAAGAAATAGAAAGACTTGTTGCAGTGAGGACCCAGGCAAAGCTGGACAATGAAAATTTATAATGGACATATTCAATACTGCCATGTAACTTCCTCCAACTCTTTTTAGCAAGAGTAGAGGAAGCAGATTGTAGAAGTAATCCAGAACTGAGGCTGGCAAGGGATAAGTGACAATTAGACAAGATTTTGAGAGAAGAGGACAGAGTAGAGTTGAATCAGCTAATTATAGGAGTAAGATTAGAAAGGAAGGAAAATAAAATCGGAACGGGGATAATATAGGACTAAGGGGTTGAAGAAGGTCTCAATTAAGGAAAAGAATAGGTTTAGGTTTATGGGTAGATAGAAGGATGTCAAAGTTACTTAATCTGGGAAGTGTTAGAATTGTGGGTGATATAATTTATTCTATTCTATTTTCAATGTGATTATTGATGTGTGGCTGAGATAGAGTGAAGGATTAAATCACAAAATTTAAGGGCACATCAAGAAGTACCCTAATGGGAAAAGAGTTGGGACAGAATTAAAAATGGTGAGCCAGGGAGCAACCCCCAGGGTTGTTCCACTCATGCCGTCTTGCTGGCCATTAATCCTATCTTACTAATAAATCTTTCTTTTTACTTAAAAAAAAAAATTGTGAGCCAGGTGCTGAACTCTCCCAGAAAGGAGGGAGAATGATGTGGGAAAGAGCATCATCGCAGGATACAATAGTATTATATCTCACCAATTTATAAAATAATTGTCCAAAATATCTAAAATGAGGCTCCTAACTAGTGGATTACTATTAGCTAGTAAATCATCAAGATCAACCAAGTCAGAAATATCACAGGATCATCATAGTAGAGCTGGAAAAGGTTCCTTAGAGATAGTATCTATAACAACCATTGCATTTGATAAGTTCAAGAAAGTGAAGTGCCCAAAGTGGTTGTTGTTAAAGTTAAACTTTAAACCTATATCCTCTGATTCCATGTGAACTGGAAAGACCTCCAGGAATTGATGCAGAGTGAAAGGAGCAGAGCGAGAAGAACATTGTATACAGAGACTGATATATTATGGTAAAATCAAATGAAATGGACATCTGTACTAGCAGCAATACAATGACCCAGGACAATTCGGAGGGATTTATGGAAAGGAACACTATCCACATTCAGAGGAAGAACTGCAGGAGTAGAAACACAGAAGAAAAACAACTGCGTGGACACTTGGGTTGACAAGAACATGATTGGGGATGTAGACCTGAAAAGACCACACCCATGTAACTATCAATAATGTGTAAATAAGTCTTGACTGACTGACTGACCACACATAATAAAACCAGTGGAAATGCGAATTAGCTACAGCGGAGGGG
>NC_058133.1:142147991-142177625 GCF_016433145.1 Gracilinanus agilis
GGGGGGGGGGGGGGGTGTCAATTGGTGATGGGGGGTGAAGGGGGTGAAGGGTAAAAACATGACTTATGTAACCAGGGAAATGTTTTCTAAAAATAAACCTATATCCTCTGATCCCAAATTCAACAGATTTTTCATGATAACAGCTGTCAATTCAGACCTTTTCCTATAACTGCCAGGTTCCCCACCTATAGAAACAGCTGTAATCTCCAATGAAGGGGTCTTATCAAGTCATAATATTACCCCATTTCCCAAGCAGGAAAATAAAAAGTAGATCTCTTACTAAAATGATTAGGTACCCCTATATAAAATACTTTAAAAATGCAATTTATTATAGTCTATTATTAGTCTTCCAAACCTTAGAAGATTCTGTACTCTGTAATGCCTACTTATTATCATAATAACCATAAAATTCTCAAAACAAAATTTTAATTCTTCATTAAGAATAAAAATGAATACAGTTTTCACAATAGCCAAGCTAGCAATAGTCATATAAAAATGCTCTAAGACACTAATAGTTTGAGAAACGAAATTTTAAAAAACAATTCCAACATACTATACCATATTCAGAATGGTTAAGTTGCCAAAAAATGGAAATGAAATATGTTGGAGGGGATATGTAAGAGAACCAGTACTTGATTGTTCTGATGGAGCTGTGAACTGGTCCGAATATTCTGGAAAGCAATTCGGAATTATGCTCAAAAGACTATTAAACTGTACATACAAGTTCCTCCAGAGATTTTGATTCTGCCAGATCTATATTCTGCATCCCCTCCCCCCAAAAAGGAAAGGGATCCATACATACAAAAAATTTTATATGAGTTCTTTTTGTGGTGGCAAAGAAATGGAAACCAAAGGAATGCTCTTCAACTGGGGGAATGACTAAACAAGATATGATATGAATGGGATGGAATACTACTATGTTATGAAAAATGAGGAAAGAAACCTGGGAAGAACTGATGCAAGGTGGAGTAAATCAAACTAAGAGAGCAATTTATACAACAATAACAATATTGTAAAAATAATCAGCTTTGAAAGACAGGAACTCTGATTAACACAGTGATCAAGCAAAATTGCAGAGGATTTGTGAAAAAATATACTAGTCACTTCTAGATAAAGAGCTGATGGACTCTGTGAAGACTGAAGCATATCTTTCCTTTTTTTCCCCCTTTTACTTTGGATGTGGGAATTTGGCATAACTATACTTTGTAATGTGTTTTTCTTTGCTTGCATTTTCAATGGTTGAGGTAGGGAGAAGAGGGAAGGAAAGAATTCAGAAGTGAAAATAAAATTGATTAAAAATGAACAGAAATACTTCATGGCGCAGACATAGAGAAGAATGCTAGTAAATAAAAGAGTACTGTCATTTCAAAAAGGCTAGGAATCACTTGTTCTATATCTATTTTTAAGCAATAAATTTGCCACCTTGTGAAATATATATGACTTTTTCTTTGAAACTTCAAGATGAAAAGTTACCTTGAAACTTGCCTTTCAAGGTGGAAATTTTATTTTTTAATCTGGCAGAACTAGAAGGAAAATATTGACATATTCCCTCAAAGTTAGGAACACTAAGAGGAGAGTGAAAGTGATTTTAAATAAATGGTGACTATTTTCAATTTAGTATAATATGTCATCACAAAGTAACAAACACATTAAAATAAAATGAATTTTCAATCTCATGCAAACTGATATATTTCATTATATCAAAGAGCTCAATCTAAGGCAAATTCTGTTTCTGACAATGATTCTAAGTCAAAGCAATAACTAAAGTAGGGCAGTTGGGTCTTTAATCTAGGATGTGGAACTGTACAAGGTTAGGGAATTTAGAGGTTCTCTGATATCAACTTTATTCTTCTAAGATAAAAAAGGTAAGATAGATGATGGGAGTAAAGATGCTGCCAGGCAGAAAAGGTGACAAGATAATAAGAGACCACATTCTAGAGGTAAGGAAATGTTTCACTCCTATATTTGTACCTGCAGGACCTAGTGCAGTTGCTGGCACATAGTAATCACTTATTTTTTGAGTGGTTAAGAAAGGAATCATTAGCAGGGTCAAGGGGTTCCTCTACAGAGACACAGAGTAGAGGGATCCATATTTTGGCCCAGTGAAGTAGTATCCTTAGTGGCAGCAATAGTGGCCCATCAGGTGTTATCTTGTAGCATCTCACCACCTGTATAAAAGGTAGATCTACTGGAAGGCCAGAGTCCAACTGCCTCCTCTGCCCCAATACTGTTTGTTCTGATTCATAAGACCAGGGGCCATATGCAAAGGAGACCAAATTTCATCATCAACGAGGGTGACTGGCCTTGCCCTGACAGTATCTCTGGGTCTGTTTGTTCTCTGTAGAATGAGAAGGTTGTATAAAGTGGTGACTAAGGTTGCTTCCAGCAATAGTCTGTAAGTCTATGTGTTTTGGTTATTTGGCTCCACTCAGTTCAGTTTCAGTAAGATGTCAATGAGCCTTCCTCTGAGACCTTGTGCAAGTCATTTCGTTTCTCTATGTCCACAGTTTTTTCTTCTACAAGGATTAAATGATTAAATGATCCTAAAGTTTCCTTCTAGTTCTAAAGTGACACTTTTAGAGTTTGGGGGGAAAAGGACAGATTCATTCAGTTCCTTCCTCAAAAAGCACCAATTCGGTTTTTTGACACTTTCCTGATTCAGCCCCTAAGAATCAGGTTCTCAGATGCTAAGTATAAAAAGACAAATAAACGTGGCACATAGTAATAAAAAATAACAAAACTCAAAAAGAAGTTCTCAAATTGCCTGCTTCATCTGTAGAAGACGGAATGTACACAGCCTCCTTTCCCACAGCTGTCTCTTGGTATGCTGGAGTCCCTATCTCCTTCCAGGAAGCCTCAGATCCCCTCACTCATAGAACAAGGGAATTGGACACAATGATCTGTAAGACTCTGTGCAGCTTTAAAGCTCTAAAATCTTTCAGTAATCAGTAGGATTCCCTGATATATAAAGCATTCAACCTTTTTTCATATTTCTCTGTAAAGCTTACTATGTCTGCTATGAAAACCAGAATAGAATCATTTATTACACAAAAATCTATGTAAAGTAGTTAATCATCAAAGTAAAGTAAGTCAACAGTATTATCAAAGATTATAATTTTTGATCTGGAAGGGACTAATAGACAAGCAAGTGAGCTAAATACAATGTGTAAGCAGGCTAATATATTGAGCTGATTTTTAAAAGGAATCATTTTAAAGGTAACTATGATCCAAAAGGATGACAATTACTATGACTAAGAGAAATCAAATGTCAAAATTATTGAAAACAAAATGTATTTTAGGAAAGAAGAAATCCGCATTTAAAATGCACAGTATGGTGTATCACAATAAACAAGATTTAAAATCAGAAGGTCTTAGTTTTAGTTTTGACTTTGCTAAATATCTACATGACAATCCACAAGTCATACTAATCTTACCAAACCCATTTGCAAATCTGCTAAAATGAAAAGATTAGACCACGTGACCTCTAACATTCTTTTCCAGTTCTAATTCCATAACCTAATGATCTGCACATAAAAAAATTTCAGATTCATTATGATTAGCCTGTAATATCCTAATGGAACACTAGATGGTACCACATAACAAGATACTAAAGGAGAGACTACAACTCATTTCACAGAACAATTAATAATTTGCTTTAGAATTAAATTTTATGTATTTGACTTTCATACATTATATCAAAACTCCTTTTCCCTATATATTCTAAATCTCTTCAGAACATAGCCTGAAAACTCCATATATTTTTAAAAGGAAATAGAGACCCACACAAAGTATACCTTAACAGACAAGCTCTGTGTACCTGATTCACTAGTGGATTTTTTTTAAAAATGAAAAAATTCTTCAAAGGTTAAAAAGAATCAGACAATTCTATTGTGTCAACATTGACAATAGTGAGTACATGGTAAATAAAAGAAGGAAACATCCAGAAGAAAAATGAGTTGCTAGTTTGCTGAGCTCACCTTGGTTTTTTCAAAGTTGGCTTCTTCTGTCATCAGCACAGCCTGTTTCACTTGCTCATAGGCACTGGATTCCATTTGCTGCATCTCTGACAAAGTCTTCCTTAGTCCAACTAGTGCAGACATTAAATCATCTCTTTCCCTATCAGCAAACAGACCAAGAAATGATGAGGCATAAATGTACTCCAAACATTAGAATAAGGAGAAAATGAGGATTTATTTAGATGAATTAAAAGGACAGTAAGGGGAGAGCCAACTTGAACATCCTGAAACATGCCTATGGAAGGAACCTCTGCCCTTAAAAAGATGGGGCGTGGGATCAACTAAATTCTGAGAAAAGCTGCAGGCATTCATAACAAAAGTCTGTATCTGGGAGCATCAATAGTCTCTTATGCATTGCGCCTAGGATGAGGCTACAAACTGATCCTTGAGGAAAAAGAAGTCATTAATCTATTCTAAAGAAGACTGAGGGGTGGGGAGTAGAGTGAGGATGGAGAAGTAAAGCACTGGGAAAAGAGAAGTTATAGCTGGTAAAGGAAGTCAAATCTGTAGGAAGGGCAGGGGTGTTTAAGAATGGTTTGGTCTCATTTGCTTGAAGTACATACTTCATTTCCTTTCTACAAAATACAACTCCCCCACCCCAGTACTTTCCTGGTAGTAGTACTTTTGAGTAGTATTTTCCTACATCAAAAGATGGCAATATGGAATTCCCATGACCACTTAATTCCAGTGGCAATATCAGGTGTCACTCACTGGTACAGGGAGGTTAAAGAAAGCTGAATACTTAAAGAAACAGTTACTAACCAGCACCTTGCACTGTGCTTTGCTTTTACCTTAAACCCTTTCCTTTTACATTCTATCCACATTTTGACTCTTAATGAGACTGGATCTTTCCTGATGACGGCATAGCCAACCTGGCCACTCCTTCTAGAACTGGCTCGTATTTTCCCTTCCTCGTTGAGGAGGCGGAGTTGGGAAATCCTAGTTCTTTCTATCACCACTTCTAGATTGTCCCTTCTCTACCATCATTGCTCCATAAACCTTTCCCCCCCCTGAGGTTTACTAAATCCCTATCTACCTCCCAATCAAAATCTTGATAGCTGTTGTATAGGAACCTCAAAGCACATTCTTCTTTCTTCAGTGAGTTCAGTGCCTGGCTCAGGCATTCTCCCAGTCCCCATTCTCAACTCCTGCCTTCATACTAGAGGATTTTAATGCACATACATCCCTCATACACCTTAACCTCACATTTACTCAACATTTTACATGACTTACTTATCCACTCCACATCAGCCACACACTAAGATAGTCATAACCATCTTTCCATTATTCACACATGTACCACTTTCATCTTTATGAACTCTGAAACACCTTATTTCTGATCATAATCTTATCATTCCACCTCTCCCTCTGCCATACAAACCCCAAATTGTTCTTTGCCCATATTGTGACTTCCAATCCCTCAGCCCCTCAGTTTTTTTCATAGGCGATCACTCCTACACTACTTAGTCTCCTTCCTTTCCTATCTTGACCTCTTGGTGAACCAGTTCAATTCGACACTATCCTTTCTCTAGGGCCTCTTGTCCCTCCCCTCCCAACCCTGCCAAGTCTCAGCCTTGGATCACTCCCACTATCTGCAGCCTTTGCTCCCACACATGTGCTGCTGAATGCAGCTAGAGAGAATCCACAGAACAAGGCTAACAGGATCTCCTATCCACTTAGGCTCACCTAGACAAGGCAATCCTTTTATGCTTCTCTAATTGATTCACTATCACAATACTCTATATTAGCTCTTTCAAATCTTCTCATCTCTTCAAACCTCCCATGGCTCCCCGGGACCATACTCTCTCAGCTGAGAGCCTTATCTTGAATTTTACTGAAAAATCTAGACCATTTCCAGAGAATACCTGCTTATTGCCTCAGTTCCACAATTAGATGTTTTCTGCCACTGTCACCTCCCTCCTTCACTTGTCTTACCAGACCCTTTTCTTTCCCAAGTCAAAATACCTCAATGTATACAAGTGATCCTATTCTAATCTGTCTTCTCTAATACACTGTTGCCCCGCATTCTTCATTCTCACTCTCACTAATTTTTAGTCTCTCTTTGTCTACTGGTTGATTCTTTACTGCCTAGAAACATATTCATGTTTTTTCATCCTAAAAAAATAAAGAGGCTCCATCTACCTTTGATAGCTCTCTCTTCTGCCTTTTGTGTTTAATCTCCTTGAGTGACTACTGTGTACAAGATACTGTGCTAAGCACTAGGTATACAAAGAGAAGCAAAAGAGAGTCCCTATTCTCAAGGAAGTCACAATCTAATGGGTGAGCTATCATACAAACAAGCCACATATAGGATAACAAGGAAATGACCAACAGAGGAAAGAATTTAAATTAAGAGAGACTGAAAAAGGCTTTCTGTAAAAAGCAGAATTTTAGCTAGAATTTGAAGGAAGCCAGAAGGTAAAATTAGGAGGGAGAGTATTCTAGGCCTGGGTGGCAGGCAGTGAAAATGCTGAGTTTTGAAAAAGAGCAAGGAAGTCAGTGTCACTAGTACATGTAAGATGAAAAGGTTGCTGGCAGGTAGGCAGTTATAAAAGGCTTCCAACACCAAAAAGAAGATACAATATTTAATCTTGGAGGTGATAGTCATTGGGGTTTGAGTGCTAGGGTAGGGCTGGGGGAGGACATGGTCAAACTTGTGTTTTAGGAAAGTTTATATTTTGTTAGCCGAGGAGAAGATGAACTATAAAGGGAAAAAACCTGAGGCAGGGAGATCTGCCAGCAGGCTACTGTAATGTTCCAGGTATGAGGTGATGAGGACCTTCACAAGGGCAGTAGCAGAGTCAGGATGTAAGGGGACATATGTGAGAGAGGTAAGGAAGGTAAAGCCAACAAGCCTTGGCAAGAGTTTGGATATGAGAGGTGGGAGTGATAAGTCACAGGAGGACACCTAGGTTCTGAGGCTGCATGCCTAGGTTGTAAGATGGAAGTGCCCTCCATGGTAATAGGAAAGACAATAAGATGGGATCTCTTGGGAGGGAAATAATTTCGGTTTGAGACATGTTGAATTTAGGGAAAGTCTTTTCTCAATCCTCATCTTTCTTTCTCTCTCTGAAAC
Source organism: Gracilinanus agilis (assembly GCF_016433145.1). Lineage (NCBI taxonomy): Eukaryota > Metazoa > Chordata > Mammalia > Didelphimorphia > Didelphidae > Gracilinanus > Gracilinanus agilis. Next base: position 142,155,084 of record NC_058133.1, read on the forward strand.
CTTTGACCATGCAGATTGCTCTCTTCTCCTAAATACTTTCTTCTCCTACATATCTGACTACTCTTGCTCAGTCTCCTTTGTTGGATCTTCATTCAGGTCATGCTCACTAACTTTGGGTGTTTCAAAGGGTTCTTCTATCCTGGGCCCTCTTCTCCCTCTATACTATTTCACTTGGTTTATCCTATCAATTCCCATGGATTCAGTTTATATCATCTCAATTCTTAAATCTTCTTATATAGCTCTAACCTCTCTACTGCTTTTCAGACTTCTTGAACTGGATTTTTTTTAAAACCTATCTTAAACTCAATAAATGACCAAAACTGAACTCATAATCTTTGCCCTCAAATTCTTCCTTTTCCAAACTTCCTCATTATTCTAAAGGGCAATAGCATTCCTTCAGGCCCCCAGGCTTACAACCTGTGTCATCCTTAATTTCTCACTATCTCTCACTCTCCATATCTGTTACCAAGGACTGTCAGTCTCCTCTGTTAATCTCAAATAGCTTTCTTCTCTGATACTGCCTCTAACTTGGTGCAGATCACCATCTCCTGATGCCTATATACCTATCAGTGGGAATGTCTGCACCACTTCAATTCATCTTCCACTCAGCCACCAAAGTGATTTTCCTAAATCATAAGTCTTACCATTACTTAAACTTCAGTGATTTCTAATAGCTTCTCTGATTACGTACAAAACATCTGCTTGGCATTCAATGTTCTTTATAACCTAATCATCCTTGCACCTTTCCAGTCTTCTTGACACCCTGATATATTCCAACCCCTTTACTCCCTCCCTGTACTGTGAGATCCAGTGACACCATCTCAGGATAGAACTCTGTGGGAAATCCATGGTTTGTGGACATGATCTAAATGAAGATCTAGGAAAGGGAGAAAGGAAACCAAGGAGGGATCAAGGGGAAAAGAGAACTAGCAAAGTAATATCATAAAAACAGAGAGAAATATCAGGGAGAAGTATGTGACTGAAAGTGTCAAAGGTTAGAAAGAGCTCAACAATGGGGAGAATTGAGAAAAGGCAATTAAATAAGAAATCACTAGTACAATTGGGGAGAGCGGTTTCAGCTAAATGATGAGGCTGAAAGTCAGATGAGAATGAAAGGAAAGGAAGTAGAAGTACATATCATAAAGAGCTTTCTCAAAGTGTTTATATGCCCAAAAGGGAGGAAAAATGTAGTTTGATAGCTGTAACTTCCTTTACTTCCTTTCTTCTCACTCTCTTTTAAACTCTTTCTAGTCTTACTTCTGATCTCATCATTTACCTGAAACCATTATCCTTAAAAAGTTACTGATTTTTTAGTTGCCAAATCTAATGGCAATTAATTCTTAACCTTTGATTTCTCTGAATTCTTTGACAATGTTGGTCTTCACTTTCCCCTGCTATTCTTTTAAGTTTTTATAGTGGTTCTGTTTCTAACCATCTGACTTTTTTCCTCATCTCCTTTCTAATTAAGTATAGGGTCTCACCAGGTTCTTTCCTGGGCCCTTATTCCCCTATACTGTTTCCCTTGGTTATCTCCTATCAGCACCCGTAGATTCAATTTATATTACCTCAATCCTGATGAATCTCAGATCTGCTTACCTAAACCTCTGTTCAACTCCAATTTCACATTTCAAGCAGCTTATTGGACAACTCAAATTGGAAATCTTGTAGTCATTGTAAACTCAACATGCTCCAAACTGAACTCATTTTATTCCTCCTTATCTCAAGTGTTCCCTTCTTGCCGACTTCCTGATTGAGGTTTACTACCATCTTCCCAGTCACACAGGCTCACAGCCTAGATGTTTTCTCAGGCTCTTCCCTCTCTCTCACCTCTCACATTTAATCTCTTGCCAGGAATCAACTTTAGCTTCCAAACATTTCTTGCATACATCCCCTTTTCTCTCCTCTGACTCTGCCACAACTTTGGTGCAGGCTTTCCAAAACCTCACACCCAGACCATTGCCAAGAGACTTCTGACGGGTTTCCACAAGTTTCTTGCCACTCCAGTACATTTCTCCATTCAGCTATCCTTGACTACATATGTGATCCCACTACTCAAATTCCAGTTAGTGGCTTCCCTTTGCCCTGGGAATTCAATACAAAATCATCTGTTTGGCATTCACCTGCACTTACTTTCTTCATAACTTACCCTTCCTTGTTTTCAACTCTTCTGACACCTTACACTCAACCCACACCGTGTATTCTGAGATCCAGTGATACCGGCTTCCTTGCTCTTTCCTTGCTCTTCCTCAAAAGCAAAAACAAAACAACTTCAACTCCGGGCTATAGGCATTTTCACTGTCAGTCCCTATGTCTAGAATGCTTTTCCTCCTCATCGCCACCTTCTGGCTTTCCTGGCTTCAAGTTCCAGACAAAATCATATCTTCTACAGAAAGTCTTCCCCAAACCTGCTTAATTCTAAGGCCTTCTCTTTGTTGATTATTTTCAATTTATCCTGTAAATAATTTATTTGTACGTGTAGTTGTTTGCATGTTCTCTCCCCATTAGACTATGAGTTCCTTGAGATGAAGGACTGTCTTTACCCCCTTTTTTTTTTTTTTTTTTGGTGTCCCCAGTGCCTGGCATATAGTAAGTAGGTTCTTAGTAAATATTTATTTGTTGACTAATATTCTGGATACTGTAGCTTCCAGAAAGCAAGATAACAGGGTCAGGATAGGTTATTAAAACTAATACAACATAGGGTCACTGTTCACTCACTCCTAACATAGCATTCACAGGTCCACTAAAATGAAAACTGTCAAAAAGTTGGGGCAGCTGGGTAGCTCAGTGGAGTGAGAGTCGGGCCTAGAGATGGGAGGTTCTAGGTTCAAATCCGGCCTCAGACTCTTCCCAGCTGTGTGACCCTGGGCAAGTCACTTGACTCCCATTGCCCACCCTTACCACTCTTCCACCTACGAACCAATACACAGAAGTCAGGGGTTTAAAAAAAAAAGAGTAAGTTGTCTCAGGAGGGACTGTAAATTCCTTAAGGAGAAGCTAGATATCTTATTTTCAGGATGTTGTAAAGGAGATCTCTATTCTGTTATCTATTATTCTAAATGACTTCTGAAGCTCTCATCCAAATCTTAAGATTCTATGAGATATTTATCAGGGATTTGATTGAATTAAATATCAAAATATTTCAGGACAAAAACTAGGCAGGGTACAATTTCAGAGCTTGAAATAAGTTCCACATTCTTTGAATAAAAACATTCCAAGACAATGTGCTAATGACTGTAAAAGACCATTGGGTAAAAAAGGAGAGCTAGAAGTTTAGGAAATGAATAAAACTGAAGAACATCATGTCTTAAGTAGTTAAGGAAATATTAACAAAGGAAAAATCTAGAATTGGACAGAAGTTCCCAATGCTGAAAAATGTTTAAAAAGTCATTTAGAGGTAGAATAAGAAATGGGGTTATATATACAATGTGTGTTTCTTTCTATATGGTTTCTAGATCACTATGAGACCTCCAGTTTTATAACTGTGGTTTCAAATTCAATTGGGATAACTGTTTATAGTTTAAAATTTGTCAATAAAGAGAAAAGAACCTGCCAAGAAACAACTATAATTTTTCAGATTTTAGCTAGTTTTACAGAGAAAACTGAAAATTGAATTTAGTAAAATTTAATTTAAAGATAGCACTGAAAAATTTCTTTAACATTAGTTTTAACTATTTATGATCTTTGTTTTTAAAATATGATTGTTAAACTATAGTGATACATTTGGGAAATATTTTCAAAAAGTAAAAATGTGATAAAGCTGATTCAAACAAAGAGACATTTGTGATACAAGCTTATAATGCATTGCCTTTCTTATGTCCAAGTTTAGAGATTTTCTCATCTGAATTTCCTCACAGGGGCAAATTTTAAATGAGAGTTATTTGGATAAACTTCCACAAAAGAAAAAGACAGAGATAGAAAGAAGGAAAAAAACAAAATAATGAGATAAGTATTGTAATTTGAGTCAGGAAAAATAGATTCAAATTTTTAGCCCTGACGTTTAGAGTAAGTCACTTATTTAGCTCATTTATGCCTCAATTTCCTCATCTCTAAAATAGGTAGATTAATAGCTCACTTCACCACCAATAAACTCAAAAGTACTATATAAATGTGAGTTATTATTATGGTTGTTAAAAAATAAATGAAAAATAAGAGCTATTTGTTCAAATTAAATTTCAACAATTAATAATGCAATTAATAACTAATAAAATTGTAATCAGTTATTGTTACCTATTATAAAAACTATTATAAAAGAAACATTAGAAATAAGAGCAATTAGATCAAATTAAATTGTCAATTAATTAACAATACAATTAAAATTATAATAAAATTATAATTACCCCAAAGTAAATCTTGTAACATGAAACAATGTTGGATTGTATTTGAAGTATCTAGTTTAGAAATTAACAACATCACTGAAGAAAACTGGAGTATAATATCATTTGATGTCAAAACTGAAACCTTAAACCAAAGTTCAAGCTTGTCAGTGTTTGAATAACTCAGGTTCAATGTTCTAAAACCTAATGAAAGGTATTAGTGATGATGCAAGTGCCTTATTATCTAGTCTAGTCCATAAGAATAACAGATTATAGCAATGACAGTCATCACTGACAAGCTGCCATTAATTGGAGAGTTTACTATGTAAAGAAGGTATATGCTAAAAAGTGAAAAAATGACTAATCAACTGAAAATGGATAACTTCGTTTCTTATTTAGAATTTGCCAAAAACAAAGAATTACTTCCATCTTTGGAGCAGCAACATAGTCTAGTGCAAAGAACAAAATACTTGGAATCAAAATATCCAGGCTTTAGTCCCAGTTTTTCTATTTTTTAGCTAGGTTCAAATCATTTCACCTCTTTGAAGCTCAATTTTCCCATCTGTCAAATGGGGAAAATACCACCTGCTCTATCTAGCACACACAATTTTTTCTGCAGATCAAATGAGATAATGTGCATGAAAATGTTTTATAAAGCACTATTGTAGCATCCAGAATTACTATTATTGCTCAATAGCAGAGAAAAATATAAGAGATGTAACCCAAGTTAAAAGAAGTAGTTATAAATGTTAATACTTATTATACTTGTTAATACTTGTTATATTTACTTTTTGAATAAAAACAGTTAAATGGTGCTAAATGCTGACCTAGTTAAAGCTTTTTAAAAAGTTAAAAGTTCTCACTGGTTAACACAAATAACACAAATAATAATTTATAAGGTATCCACCTAAAACATTTCAAAGGCTCAATTATGAAATTCCTTCAGAATGCACATAACAAGCAGGGGGCCCTCAAAAGAACATTTCAGCAGGTATCTTAGTTAATCCAGAGGCATGTACCAATAGTAATAGCTAATTAGTCTTTCTGAAAGAAATCACATGCTAGGTGCCTATAAATTCTGATTTCTATAAAATATAATTTCTAGGAAAGATTAGATTAGAGTTTCTCATGGCAAAACAAGAAATGCCCTATCAAAATTTCATCATTCTTTGTGATCCAGATAAAATAGCATTTAAGAAATGAAAATAAGCCAAAAGCATAAGCATCATATGTTAAGTAGAAAAGGTTATCCATTTAGGGAATCATATTCATAAAAATGATGACCACATATGGACCTCACAGATATTAACATAAAGCATCTTTAGAAAACAAAAAGGGTTCCATCTTTATTATTGTTAGGAAGGAAATCCTGAAATGAAGATAATAAGCATTTCAAATGTTCTCTAAGTATGACTTCCAAATCATGACATGAGACCCTATAATATTAGCTCAAATTTATGTCACTTTTCAATTTACAAAATTTTCCCCTCAAAATAACTCCATGAGATAGAAAGCATTTTCACTGTACAAATGGAATAACTGAATTTCAGAGAACCAATGACTTGCTTTCCCAAGTCAGTAAGCCGTATAAAGCACAAAGTTAGGTTTATGATTACTTCAAATCCAACACCCTGTCCCTCTAGACCAGGGGTCGGCAACATATGGCTCTTGAGCCATATCTGGCTCTTTTGAGGGCTAGATATGGCTCTTTCTGCAGGAGCCATAAAGTCAATTTTTTTCCAGGCGCTGTTACAGGAGCGTGCACTGTGAACACTGTATGGCTCTCACGAAATTACATTTAAAAAATGTGGCATTTATGGCTCTCACGGCCAAAAAGGTTGCCGACCCCTGGTCTAGACCATGTTGTTTGAAACTGTCGAACAGTGTGGAACTCATGCTGATATTTAAAGGAAAGAAGATCTATAGATGGAGCCAAGGAGATTAATGAAGCTCCTAAACAGAGGATAGGCTTACCAAAAATTTTAAGCAAGGAAAAAATGAACTGTTTTGTTGTGTAGCAAGACTTTTACTACAAAACAAATGAATAGAAAGTGTCTCATGATTACAAAGCAATCAAATTCACAAAAACTAAGTGTCTGTGATACACAATAGGTAATGGCCTAGGTCAGTGATGGTGAACCTTTAAGGGATCATGTCCTGTGCCATGAACCCCACCCCCCTCACTGAATACAGGGGTGCACTCCACACCCTGCTCCATTACCCCATGGGGGGGGGAGCCAGAAAGAGGTCTCATTGGGCTGCTGGGCAGAGGGGACATGAAAAAAATATCATCAGGTGTGGTGGAGAGGGGGAGGGAAGCAGCTCTATCCAAGTCCCTCTGCCTTTCTGGTCACAAACTCTGGGGGGTAGGGGTAGATGCCCACAGAGAGCACTCTGTGTGCCATCTTTGGCACCTATGCCATAGGTTCACCATCATGGGCCTAGGTACTTACTATAGTGAATTCAAAGATGGATAAACCAGTATTCTTTCACTTAAGATTATAATCTAGGATATCTAGGTTATATGATAGAAGTAGTATAATAGGAAAGAAACTCCATCAAAGCAATATGCCAGAGATTAATGCACTTTGTGTTGAAATATAATAATAAAAGCACTAAACGAATTACTTAAATCATAGGTACTATTGGGTTTAAAGGATGTGTGCATTTTGCTGATTGAGGTCAAAATCACATTTTTCCCAAATACAACTATATACAGCAAAAATGTGACGTGGTTAATTCTACATGTAATATAGTTCAACAATAAATGGGAAACTATACTCTATCCACTTGAGGAAGAAAAAAAAATCTAATTAAAGGCTTATGGGATAGTGAGAAGAGTACTTAATTTGGATTAAAAAGACCAAGTTTCCAGTTCCAGTTCTCCTACTTCCTATTTAATTGACCCTGGGCAAGTATAACTTACCTCTTATGCTCTTTTAGATCTCAGTTTCATCATCTGTAAAACAAGGCTAGTATAGTAGGATGAGTTTTCAAATCCTATGATCCCATAATCCCACTTCTGAGCTAGATGGAAAGATAGTTGAGAAATCCTAGTCATTGCCCTCAAGTAGCTTTTCTTCAATGAAACAATATATGTATGAGATTATTTCCACCTGTAACTCCTTTAGCTTTTCCTTTAAAAATTTAGATGCTATGACATTTGGTGTATATAGCTTTAATAACGATAAAGTATCATTATCTATGGTACCCTATAAAAAGATTTACTTGTTTATCTTTTTAAATTAAATCTATTTTAGCTTTAACTTTGAGATCATTATTGAAAACCCTTTTTTCTTGTAAGCTAAAGCATATTTTTATTCTATTCTTTTATTTTTACTCCATATCTCTCTTATTTTTCAATGTGTTTCGTGTAAGCAACAGATTGTTGAATCTTGGGTTTTGATCTGTTCCGCTATTTCCATTTTATAGGTGAATTCATCCCATTTACATTCAGTTATGATTAGTACAGTTGTGTATTTCGCCCCATTCTATTTTTCCTTCTCTTCCTCTCTTTTAATCCTATTCTTCCTCAGAAGTCTAAATACAGAATATATGCAGGATTAAAAAAGGTTGCTAGAGATTCTAAGTGGAAGGGAAGGCAAAAAGATATGCTGGGCATGTGAGATGACAATCTTTGCAAATGTACAGAAATGAAAGAAGGGATCCTATAGAAAAAGCACAACAGTTTTGACTATAATATACAGTTTGTGAAAGGATGTATTATGTAAAAAGCCTAGAAAGGTAGGCTGAAGTAAGATGGTAAAGGGCTTCAAATGCCAAACACAGGAGTTTTCATTATATCCTAGAGGTAGACAGATCATGGAACTTTTAAAGCCAGAGAATAAAATTATCAGATGAGCAGTAAAAACCAATTTTGGCAGGCATGTAGAGGATGTAATGAAGAGACAGGATACAGGGAAATGAATTTGTAAGCTACTGGAATAGTAGAAGTGACAGGAGCCTCAACTAAGGTGGCCTTGTTGTGAGGAGAAATAAGTAGACGAGAGAAATGTAGCAGAGATGGAATCAAAATAACTTGACAAATGATTAGATATTGGAAGTAGAATGGGGAGGCTGATGATGATACAAAGATTATGAACCTGAGACTATAAGAATGATAATGCTCCTAACAGAGATAAGGGACAGGTTTGGAAAGGAAGGAATGATAATGAGTTATGTTTGAGATATATTCAGTTTGAGATACCTATTTGACATCCACTGGGAAATTTCCAATAAGCAGTTGGTGATGTGTAAGTAGAGCTCAGGAAAATATTAGAGCCAGGTATTTTGATCTAGGAGCCATTTACAAAGAGATGAAAACAGAATTCATGGGAACATATGAAATGATCTACAAAGAGAAAAGTCCAAGATGAAGTTTGATGGAGTATCTGCAATCAAGGGACGGGGTATGGATGTATCAGCCAAGGAAATAAGTGACAAAAGAAAATCAAGAGAGCAATATTACAAAAATGCAGAGGAGAAAGGGGTCAATTTGTCAAATGTTGTAATAAAAATAAAAAAGAATGGAGACTAGAAGAGATCATTGGACTTGGCAATTAAAATATTCCTACCAATTTTGTAGAGCTGTTTCAGATGAATGACAACACTGGAAGTCAGATCAAAAGTTGTCAAGAAGTGAGTGAAAGGAGAAAAATAGAGGCAATAAATGATCAAAACATATATGATCAGAGTTTGCCTATCTTATACATATGACAGGAGGAAGACATATTTCTATAGTTTTAGAAATATTTTTGTATGAAATTTCTTCCCAGTTATATTAAAAACAGTTCCTTTCCAGCAAACAAATGCCTAAAAAAAGTGTTTATTTAAAAATGAACTCTATCCATAAATAATGGAACTCTAAATAATAAATTTTGATTTTGTGGAAATGTTCATGCGAGCGGGCAATATTTTTCATGTTAAAGGATTCCCATGTGCCAGAAAAGAACACTATGGGGGGAAATATTCAAACCACAGTATAACTGAATATATGTGTTAGGAAGTAATTAAAATAATAATGAAGAACTGAATATAGAAATGTATGACTGGAAAAGAATATGGGTCAGTCATATACATAGTAAGACAATTTTGCTAGGGTCATGGGCTTCACTTGTATTCTTGCAATGCCAAGAGAAAGCAAGGAAAGCTTTTGTTATTTTGGATGAGCTGCTGTAGAAAATTTGCAGGAAGGTACAAGTCAAACAGAAAGGTCATTTACATTGTTGGAAGGCATGTTCATAATTATGAGATAACAACCATCTGTGTTTAGGTATTTTAGACCTTTGAAAAAAACTGACTGGTCCATAGTAGTCATCAACCATTTATTAAGCATTTATTGTGTACAAGGCACTGAGATAATTGCAAAGGCTAAATAATTAAAAGGTTCCTGGCCTTTCATTTATTACTTATTTATTTTATTTGTTGATTTATATTATTATTTATTAATTTATATTATTATAGATTATTTATTAATCTCATATTCTAACAGGGGGAGAATACATGCAATCAACTGTCTATATGCAAGATAAATACTAGTATATTTATTGTTTCATATTTATTTTTACATTATATTTACATTTACATTCATAGTATAATGGAGAGAGGGGAAAAAAGAGGGAGAGAAGGAGGGAGGGAGGGAGACAGACAGAGAGAGGGAAAGAGAGAGAGAGAGAGAGAGAGAGAGAGAGAGAGAGAGAGAGAGAAAGAAACTGAAGACTATAGATGAGGAATTCTGCTACTGGAGAAGAAATGCTGGAATGTGATTCACTTATGAATATAGTAAGATTTGCCTAGGGAAGAAAAAGGGCCAAGTACTCAAATACTTAAATATGTGACCTTGTGTCTTTTCTTCAGAAATTGAAAATCATCCCATTACCCCACCCTCTTCAATCCACCTTTTATGATTTGTTTTTCCCCCATTAGGACGTAAAAGCTAAAATCCTCCAAGGTAGTGACTGTTTTGTTTACTCAGCACTTAGCACAGTGGCTGACACATAAATGAAATTATGAAAAACTTTATAAATGCTTTCATCTATTCATCCTTTGGAATATGATAGAAAGATAGAAACAAACAAAACTATATTTTTGGCCTGTGGGAAAATTTAGATAAAACTATCTAGTTTTTAACTTAGTTTTAAATTATTCTAAAATAATAAATGCCTTGGATGAATATAGAGCTTTTCTTAAAGAAATATTTGCTTGAGTATTCATCTTTATCATCATTATTAGGAAAATTAAAAATCACACCAAATTAAATGTTTAATAGAAGGAAGAAGTTAAAATTAAGAGATTTTCTGAGAGTTTTACAATTAGATAGGACTAATATTGAGATTAACAATCAGGTCTTTGCCTTTTAGTCTCGGTTCTCATAATGAACCCTCTCCTTTCCAAGAATCTTTATTTCAGTTGAGGTTACTTCTATCCCTCCCAACACTCACTCAAGTTTATAACCACGAAACCCTTGCCTCTTCTCCTCTTGCTCACTCTTCACACCCGTATCAGCAGCTGCTCATCTGGAATACTGTAGCAATCCAAATGATCACAACTAATTCTAGTCTCTTTCTATCCAAGCAAACCTAATCTATACAGCCAAAATAACATTAAGGAATAGGTCTTGACTATGTCATACCATTAATTAAAAACCTTCAGTTTTTAAGATCCCATTTTCTGTGTATAGATTGTCTTCAAACAGTCCCCTTAACAGAGGGCCTGATTTCATTTTTGACTTTGTGTTCTTAAGTGTCTAGAACATAGAAAATGCTCAAAAAAAGCTTTCTGAATTTACTTGAGTTTATGTCTGTGTAAACCAAGCACTTAGCACTCAATAGGTACTTAATATATGTTTGTTGAACTGATTTATTTCCAAAAGGTCTCTTCAAAAGCCCCCTTTCAATTATTATAAAGATATCCTTCACTTAATGGGAAGGTATGTTTCAATATGAAAATAATAATAGCTGCTATATATATAGGACCTTAAGTTTTGCAACATACTTGGCACACAGTACTTTTTTAAGAGCTTAACAACTATGGAATGTCACAGCTAAACATCAGAGGCAGAATCGGAAATTTTTGTCCTTCAGACTCCAAATACAACACTCATTAACTACCCTATAATACTACTACTTCTCTAAATTCTCTGAATTATACTTTGGTCCATCCATATTATAATCAGTAAAATAAATTGGCATTTATTTAGTACTTACTATGTGCCCTGCAGGGACTATGCTAAGTGTTTTTTACAAATATTATATCATTTGATCTTCACAACAACCCTTCGAGGTACCATTATCCACATATCAAACTTAAGGAAACTGAGGCAAACAGAAGGTAAATGACTTACACAGGGTCACTGAACAATGTGAGAGGTTTTACATTTAAATTGAGACTTCCTGAACCCTGGCTGAGAACTCTCTCCACTGGGCCATTAATTGCTTTAGTTGCTTAAAATGCTTATTAACTGATTGAGAGTATGAAAAAGAAAACAATCCTTCTGTATTTTGAAGAAAGGAAAGCTGGGGGAAGCTGGGTAGCTCAGTGGATTGAGAGTCAGGCCTAGAGAAGGAAGGTCCTAGGTTCAAATCCAGCCTCAGACACTTCCCAGCTGTGTGACCCTGGGCAAGTCACTTGATCCCCATTGCCCACCCTTACCACTCTTCCACCTATGAGCCAATACACAGAAGTTAAAGGTTTAAAAAAAATAAAATAAAAAAAAAAAGAAAGGAAAGCTACTAATAGCAATCAAGTATAAATGCTACCTGAACTATTTAAATAATCTTTTGAGGCTCAAAAGAGGAAATCAAAGAATCGCCCTCAACAAAAACCATGACCATTGTCTGAGGGTAAATTTAACTAGTGTAAATCAATTACCATTAAATTCTAAAAAGCTTTAGCCAGATAATACTTGGTCAATCGGGGGCAACAATGGGGAAAAAAAAATTTATCATGCTATGAGGAGAAGTAAATGAGGGGGAAGAGGTTCATAGAAAAGTTGGTAAGAAGAAACTGGATAGAAAAAGAGAATAAGTTTGTCAAGATTATGAGAACACCATTCTCTCCATCAATGACAGTGAAACCATTAAATTTGGAATAGTCACTGATATACTGTGAGAAAAGATCACTACATCCTTTTAAAATTAGATAGTTTTCAAAGTTAGAAAAAATAATTTTAGGATGCTGATACGTATATATGTATACTTACTTGGTTAATCTTTCAATGGTCTGTATATGAGCATTGGTATGAGTTTGAGCGAGAACAGCTTCATGTTGAGAACATTTTAAACAAAGACCACCAATGCGGTTAGAACAAGTCGCTTGAAGAGATTCTAGATGTCTTAGTCTCCCCTTGAGTTCTTCACAATTTTTCTGAGATTCACATAAGTCTTTTCTAAAAAGAAAAAAATTAAGGTAATTTTTATAAATGAACCAAATTCAATATTTCCAACTTGAGGAAATTTTCCAAATACAAATGCTAATTACATTTTAAGTGGAGACACTGGATAAAGTGAACACTTTTAAACAATAATCTAATCAATCTTAATTTTTAAAAAAAAGTCTTAAAATATTGTATGAAGTAAAGTCTTCGATTTAGTCTCATTTTATTATGTCAGGGGCAAAAATTAACCTTAATTCTGTGTTCTGAAAGTTGATTAATGCAGGTTTTGAAGCACTTTGGGTACACATCCCAAAGAAAAGGCAACATTGGACATTGTGGAAGAGAGGTAGATTTTAAAAGCAAAATAAAAAGAAAAACCTCAAACATCAAAAGAAATGGTTTTTGAGGGAAAAAAATGTAACTGTGATAAAGAACCCAAACCAACAAAAAAGGATGAATTTCTATAATAAAAGAAATGCTTTCATTTCCCCTAAGAAAACACAAGTTAAGGGGGGAGCTGGATAGCTCAGTGGATTGAGATCCAGGCCTAGAGACGGGAGGTTTGGGGTTCAAATCTGGCCTCAGACACTTCCTAGTTGTGTGACCCTGGGCAAGTCACTAACCCCCCCCCCATTGCCTAGCCTTTACCATTTTCCTGCCTTGGAACCAATACACAGTATTGAGAGTTAAGATAGAAGGTAAGAAGGGAGAAAAAGGGAAGGGGAAGAGGAAGGGGAAGGGGAAGGGGAAGGGGAAGTAAAGGAAGAAAGAGAGAGAAAACACAAGTTAAAAAAATCCAACATCAAATTTTATTTGACTCCAAACTAAAAGTAAAAAACGTAGATTTTACTATTTAATGACAGTCGATTTTGAGTTCTGTTTACATAAAAAAAACCCACAATTATGTTTCTGAAAATTAAATGAATTAAAAATACCACATTTGAAGCATTAAATTATAAGAAAAAGCAATATAAACGAATAAAATCAGATATCTAACAGATTCAGGCAAAAAAGTAATTTTTAGAGCATTTTTGTATTTCATATCTTGATGCAAAGAAAAAATTGAATGGACCAACTTAAAATCGTGTAGAGCAAGGTATAATCTACACTAACACATTAAATGAACCAAATCACACTAAGTGAGGCAAAAACTTATGTCCATGTTTTTATTAAATCATTGAAACTACAAAGTTATGCATATCTTAAAAATTATTAGATATAATTTCAAAACCACTGATAGATTGATTTGATACTTCATTCAACTTTGAAATTTTTCCCTTTTTATTATTTAAAATAATTAATTGAAAGAAAAAAGAATTAGTTAATATTCTGACTTCTTTCCCTATTCTACACGCACAGCCTACTAACTAACAAGCAATGAATGTTTTATTGAACATTTTTAAACCAAAAAAGATTTGCTTCATGGAAAAATACATTTTAAATTTCACACCAATTTTCTATGTGTTACAAAAGCAAAATAACTTCAGGAGTCTCTTAGCATTTCTATTGAGAAAAGTAAATACTATCTAGTAAGTTCCTGCAATTGTTTAAAACAATCCCAATGCTTGAGTTACTACATTAATGGAGTTATTACAATGATATATAAGAAACATTGAAAAGAAAAAAAAATTCTGCATTGAAAATGGAGTGGTGTTTTTAAACAACTGTTTTACTTTAAAAAGCATGATGAATTTTTACAAGAAGAAAAAGTTATTTTCATTTTTGTCAAGAATTTCAGCCTTTGAAAATGACTAAGGGCAAAACTTAAGATTTTAAGTCTACAAGATTTTAAACTGAAATTTGAAAAATATAAGGAGATTTGACAGTTCATAATCTCAAAATTTAAAATGTTTATTACATTACTTTGAGAAAAAAAATTTTTAAGTAATTCTCCATTCGGCAAACATTTATGGCATATGTTAACATTTAGTATTTTTGTCATTACTAAAGCTCAGTTAGATATTTAGATTTTAATATATATATATTTTAAACAAATTTTCACTTTACCTCAGTGAATTGACTTGAGATTCTAACACATCATTCTTTTCTTCATAAATAAGTTTCAACCTTTCCTTTAGAAAAGAAAGGAATATACATGAATATTTTTTCCATGACCATTTCCTCATAGTGTTGTGTAACTCAAATTAAGTTATGAAAAATGAATCCAATTATCTCTAAGCCTGCCCAAGAAAACAAAAATGGGTCCTATTATTAAGGGAGAAAATCCTTCCTTCTTGAACTCCTTTCATTATTCTTTAAGGCTTGTAAGCATTAAAAAATGGATGAGCTGCTGTGATTTCCATTTCTCAAATGATGTAGTGATGAAGAACCAATCCCTCTGCCCCCATGCCCCGATTTTTGATATGCAGAGAGGAATGAGGGCTTTCCCTAACACACCCCACTCCAGGGACAACATGGGAGAAGCATTACATCAGATTTTCCAGAGCAACAAGCTTCCTTCCAGTTTCTGTTTCTCCCCACACCCAAGGCAGGCAACTCCCTGGGGGTTGGGGGGTGGGGGGTGTGTGACTCTGACAAAAGTAATTTTATTAGCCAAAAAGCTGCTCTGGACTTAAATATAGAGCAAGGTCAATTCCTCACTTAAAGATCCTCAAATGCCCTACAGTGGCTACCATAATAGTTTGCACATATGAGGTATTTGACAAGTATGTTGAAAGAATTATAAATGGAAAGGTCTCTGATCATGAATGACATGCATATTAGTTAATCCACAATTTCCTACTAGAATATTCCATACTGAACACAGAAACTAATACTTCATCATTAACAAATGTCAATATGTCATTTCACTTAATACTACTCACTACAACAAACCAATAGTTTTTCTATAATGTATTACTTTTTGCTTATTTCACAAATATTATTTCTAATCAAGTCTATCAAACCCAAGAAACCATATGAAGTTTCAAACCAAATTAGAAATAGTGTTTTATAAATATGATATAATAACTGCTATTTGACATTTTATATTACCATCTACCATAAGTGTGACAGATAACAGAGTTTAGAAAGAATAATTAGAACATTAGAGCTTTAAGGAAAATCAGGCTTAGCTTAACAAACTTTGGCTGTATTTGTGATTCAGTAAAAATGTTTACATAGTATAAGAAATTAAGGGTATCTCAGTTTATTTAATATTTTATATTATGTATATATATAAATACTTTAAATAACTATCTTTTTCTGATGGAGAGCACAAGATAAGTCCAATAATGAGAGAACTAAGTTTTAGTTCAAACAGATGATTATATTTAACAAGAATAAAGAAAGTGGTAGTAAACAAAGACATCTAATGAGATCTTCCTAGACAACCTAGACCAGTTTTGGCAAAGTATTGGTACTCTGATGTCCCAAGCCATCACTCTGGGAGCTGCTCTGTTCTCCCTCTTCCCAGAGCCTGAGGACATTTTTTGCATGCCCTACCCCTCTGTCAAGCCACTCTCTGGGGCAATGCAGGGGGCTCACAGGCAGCTTGAAGTTGCAATTTGGGCACGTTAACTTGAAAACCGTTGCTAATTCTGACCTAGACTGTAGAAATTTTTTAACCATTTTTTTGTCATAGAATCCATGTGCAATATGGTAAAAAAAAAAAATCTATTCTCAGAATATAGGTTTCCTCTAGTCACAACTGATGGAAATACTGAACTTTACTTCAATATTACTGAAAATAAGAACAGAGAATTATCTGGAGGTCATCAACATAATGTAATTACTAAATCTCATCAGATGTTTTTGTGTCTGGAAGTAGATTTAGCCTAGCCCTAGAGTAAAATCCAAAGAAAATTCATTTTGGAACAAAGGTTGCAAAACATTAAACGCCAAACAAAAGAATTTATATTTGATTCTCAAGAAAATAGGATAGTCGTTGAGTTTTTTGAGAAGGAAATGGCATCCAACAGATGTTTTAGGAAAATCACTTCATCAATGCTGTGAATGAGGCAGAGAGAGCAATTAAGCGGATATTGCACACAGCCCTTGGTATCTATACAAGTAGAAAGTAGGGGACAAATGTGAGAGATATGTTGTGGAGGTAGAAAAAAGACTTGGCAAATGATAGGGTATAAGGAGAGAGTAGAGATGAGGAGCTGAGGATGACACATCAATGTTGTGAATCTGTTTATCACTGAGATTGGCAAAAAGGGACACAAGACAGGAACATCGCTAAAATAAAAACACTTAAAACAAACAAAGCAGATAAAAAAGGAAGAGATGGAAAAGTATTACTTAATAAAAAAGATACATGCATATGAGGATGAGAACTCAAAAGGGCAAACATTGTAGAAAGCATTTGGATAAGTATCAGCAAAGGGAGAAAGACAAATGCAACTGGAGAGAGGTCATACTACAGGGGCACTGGACAAAAAGATTTATAGCTAAATAGCTTGGGAAAACAGAAAACAACAGTCCAAAATTGTAAGAGGCCAATGATGAATGGATGCTGCTGAGGACAACAAAGGAGAAGGTTTCCTTTAATGATAGGTTCTGGGAAAGATAAAATTCTAAAAAGGAATTAGATGATGATGATGATAATATACAATAGTCAGGGTGGTTGGGAAATAGAATTGTTTTTTTAGCTTCATGATAATTGAAAAAATAATGTACTTCTGGTCAGGTGGCCTGGGTTCAATTGTTGCCTCTAGTGATTCCTAGGCTATATACAAGTTACTTTGGAAATGTTAAATTGTTATAGTTGTTATTGTGTTTCTGTTTTCTTCAAAGTAAAAATATTTTTAATTGAGGATAAAAAAAAAAGGAGATAATGGAATGAAAACCCAAAATTACAGAAGAAAAGGTAAGAAAGCAATATCTGCCCCCAAAAGATGGCATATCCTCAGGTTTGAATGAATGAACTCTTAAAATTTGGGGAGAAAAGACTTGTATGTGTAGTTGCAGAGCTGGCATGAGAAATCTTTGAAAAATCTTAGGAAACAGAACCATATGACTACGGAATATCCTGATTTTTGAAGAAAAGAAGATAGAATATGAAAACTGTTTCAGTATACCTGATTCCCATTCCTTGTGAAGTTCTAAGACTAAATGGTTTGTGCTCTCTAATAATGGCTCTATAAATGATTTGTGAGCCCTTAAAAAGGAAAGCAGAGATCACTTATAATTTCATCAGTCTTCCTCTGCTATTCCCTGGCCTGGTCAAAAATGCTTGCAAAAGGGAAAAAACATTATTCTATTACTCCCTCCATCAATCCCTTAGTTTGGTCAGCCTCCCCTAAAAGGCATGAAGCAGAATTCCATCAAGCAGCTTAAATGTTTAACTCTTTCTTTCACTTACACTATAACTTCCAATCCTTCGACCACATATTGTTTCCTAGATCCTTCTACTTAAGCTACACTCTCCTCTCCTTCCAAACATGACCACTTCTTGAACCAGTTCACTGCTACAGTGTCTTATCTTAAGTTCTTTACCACTTTATCCTATTGAAGATCTTATCCTGCCACCCTTCAAGATTAGGTTATTCCCATCATCTGCTGTCCTCTCCTATGCTGCTACTGGAACTAAGCCAGAGAACATCACAAAACTATGTTGACTAGAGCCACTATTACATAAACTCCCCTGGGCGTTCACTACAACAAGGCAATCCTTTTACACCTCCTTAATTGCCTTACTCATCACCAAAATTTTCATTCATCCTCAAACTTCTCATGGCTCCTCCTCCCTCAAAATTCAGTTTGGAACTTTGCCTCACATTTCAATGAAAAACTTGAAGCCATGCACCAGAAGGACCCTCTTCCTGTCCTCAAATCCTGCCCAGCCAAATCTTAGCACTTATATATGTTCTATCATTGTTTCCTTCACCCGTCTCATAAGAAGAGGTAGCCCTTCATCATTCCAAAGCAAATCCTTCTACATGTATAAGTAACTCTATCTCATTCTGTTTTTCTAGATGCTTTCTTGGTGTATCATCTCCATATCTCCCTGACAGCTGACTACTTCCTTAAAGCCTACAAATATACTGACATCTTCCCCATCCTCAAAAACTCTTCACTTGCTCCATCTATCCCCATTAGCTATCATTCTATATATTATATTTTTCTTGCATTTAGAGGTTAATCCTCGAGAAGCCCTGTCTCTAATCCTTTTCATTTAGTGTCTTAAGTCTACATTATAACTTCTAATTTAATCATTCAGCTGAAACTGCTCTCTCTAAAGTTACTAGTGATCTCATAATAGCCAAATTTAATGGACTTTTCTTAACTCTCATCCTTGACCTCTCTACAGCTTTGGACACGATTGATCATTTTCTTCTACTTGATATTCCTCTTCTGTTTTTGTGACAGTACCTTATTTTGGTTCTTCTCTTATCTGCCTGAAAATTCCTTCCCAGTCTCCTTGCCTAGATCTGTATCATGGCTATGCTTGCTAAAGATGTGGTCTCCTGGGGCCCTTTGTCTTCGGCCTTTTTAGTCTTTTCCTTTTAAAATAATGTTTATTTGCCTTCTGGGTTAAGATGGCGGCAGAGTAAAAAGCAGCTCTTAACCTCTCCTGACCAAAACACACAAGACTCCTCAAGGGGATATAAAAACAAGTCCAGACAAATGGAGGAACCCCACAACAGGGTGCAATGTGGAAGGTACGTGGAATTGGGACATTTCCATGCTATAAAGGGGTGAAACAGCTCTCACTAAATCGCGGGCTGAGCAACCACCCCACCCCCACCCCCTCCACACACACCACCTATAGTACCAAAGCCAGCTAAAAAGAAATAGAGCAAGTTTGGGGCACCCATCAAGTCATTGGCAGCTCCAGGGCCTGTTCCTGAGAGCAGCAAGATTTGGGACCCCAAAAAGCTGGGGAACGCACACGAACTCTGAGCAAGGGCACAGAACACGGGCTCAGAGCGAAGGCACAGCGGAGGCGTGGGTGGAGGCAGACACAGCCAGGAGCTAAAGCTCTGAAACCCTGAGTGGGGAACCAGTGCAGACGGGTATACGACTGTGGAAGCAGCGCCCTAAGACTTGTAAAGGAACCTCTGGCAGAGGATCAAGCAAGGGGGTCCACCAGGGGGCTTGACCTTGGAAAAAACCAGACCTCAGACCTCAGGAGCCAAAAGACCGCGGACAGACCCTGAGCGCGAGGATAAAGCTGAGAAGCTGCTGGACTAATGATGGCTACCCAGACTCAGGAAGTTCAGAAGAGAAAGATTAACAACAAGAAAAAGAAGTCTTTAACACTCGACAACTTTTACACAGAGAAAATCCAGACAACTGAGCAAACAGAGGAGGAGAACAAACAAGCATCTGGACCCACTTCAAATAAGGAAAACGAGTCACAAGCTATGGAAGAGTTCAAAACTGAGATTTTGAGGGAAATGGAAGAGATCTGGCAAGAAAATAACAGTTTAAAAGGTAGAATGTTGCAATTGGAAAGTGAGGCTCAGAAATCAAATGAACTGATAAGCAAATTGAACACCAGAAATGACCAGAGCGAAAAGGAAAACCAGAAGATTATAGCCAAAACCAAAAGATTATAGCCGAAAACCAAAAGATTATAGCCGAAAACCAAAAGATTATAGCCGAAAACCAATCCCTAAAGGCTAGAATTGAGCAATTAGAAGCTAATGATCTCTCAAGACAACAAGAACATATAAAACAAAGTCAAAAGACTGAAAAAATAGAAGGAAACATGATATATCTCAATGAGAGACAGACCAAGAAAACCAGTCTAGAAGAGACAATTTGAGAATAATTGGTCTTCCAGAAAACCCAGAAATTAATAGAAACCTGGACTCTATACTAAAAGAAATTATTCAGCAAAATTGCCCTGAAGTCCTACAACAAGAGGGCAATATAGACGTTGAAAGGATCCATAGAACACCCACTACATTCGATCCAGATAAGAAAATGCCCAGGAATATAATTGCCAAATTCAAGAGCTTTCAAGCAAAAGAAAAAATCTTACAAGAAGCCAGAAAGAGACAATTCAAATATCAAGGAACACCAATCAGGATCACACAGGATCTGGCAGCCTCCACGCTAAAAGACCGCAAGGCTTGGAATACGATATTCAGAAAGGCAAGAGAACTGGGCCTGCAACCACGGATTAACTACCCATCAAAACTGACTATATATTTCCAGGGGAAAGTATGAGCATTCAACAAAATTGAAGAATTCCAGGTATTTGCACAGAAAAGACCAGGGCTAAATGGAAAGTATGATATCCAACCACAAAAATCGAGAGAAACATGAACAGGTAAATAAGAAACAGAGGGGAAGGAAAGAAAACTCATAATTTTTAAATTTGCCTTTTTACGGGCCTCAGTGAGATCTAATTATCTGTATTGCTATGTAGAGAAATGTTATGTATAATTCTCTGTAGTGAACTCTATTCACTATTATAATATTCACTATTATAGTAATCAGAAGAATAATTCACAGGGTGAGGGTGGAACACTAAATAATCTAAGATGACATGGGGGATGGGAAAGAGGGGGTGAATAGCAGGGGACACCAAGAGAAACTTGAGTGAATAAGAAAATAGGATATTCTATTACACACAAAGAGGGCATGGGAAGGAGAGGGGACAAATACTATTATAATAAGGAGAGGAAGAGAGCATTAAGAGGTAATAATCAAACCTTACTCTCAATGTAATCAATCCGGAGAGGAAAGAGTAGCTATACTATCCACTGGGACATAAAACTCTTATCTAACCCTTCTGAGAAAGTCAGAAGGGATAAACCAAGGGGAGCAGAGGAGTGGGGAGGTCAAAAAAAGGGAGGGGAGAAGAAGGGGGAGGGAATTCATAAGGCCTTTAAAAACAAAAAGAGGGGGGGGAATAAAGGAGGGGGTAGAAAGGGAAGTTAATCAAGAGAGAGGGATAAGGGATAGCGGCTTAATAGCAAACCACTGGTTTAAAAGGAAATAGTATAAGGAAAAGGGGGTAGGAATAGGGGAGGATACGAAAATGTCAGCAAATGCACAACTGATAATTATAACTCTGAATGTGAATGAGATGAACTCGTCCATAAAACGGAAGCAAATAGCAGAGTCGATTAGAAACTATAATCCTACCATATGTTGTCTACAAGAAACACATATGAGGCGGGTGGACATACACAAGTTTAAGGTTAAGGGCTTGAGCAAAATCTTTTGGGCGTCAAATGAGAAAAAGAAGGCAGGAGTGGCTATTATGATTTCTGACAAAGCCAAAGTAAAAATAGATATGATTAAAAAAGACAGGGAAGATCATTACATCCTGATTAAAGGCAGTTTAAACAATGAGGAAATAACACTGCTCAATATATATGCACCAAGTGGCATAGCATCCAAATTCATAAAGGAGAAACTGGCAGAGCTCAAGAAGGAAATAGATAGTAAAACCATACTAGTGGGAGAGCTAAATATTCCTCTTTCAGATCTAGATAAATCAAACCAAAAAATAAATAAGAAAGAGGTAAGTGAGGTGAATGAAGTCCTAGAAAAATTAGATTTAATTGATATGTGGAGAAAAATAAATAGGGACAAAAAGGAATACAACTTCTTTTCAGCTGCACATGGCACATTCACAAAGATTGACCATGTTATAGGGCATAGAATCATTGCAAACAAATGCAAAAGAGCAGAAATAATAAATGTAACCTTCTCAGATCATAATGCAATAAAAATAATAACTAGTAAGGGCACCTGGACAGGAAAATCAAAAACTAATTGGAAATTAAATAATATGATTCTCCAAAACCAATTTGTCAAAGAAGGAATCATAGAAACAATCAATAATTTCATTGAAGAAAATGACAATGATGAGACATCCTACCAAACTCTGTGGGATGCGGCCAAGGCAGTACTCAGGGGGAAATTTATATCCTTGAGTGCATATAT
>NC_058133.1:142178016-142179350 GCF_016433145.1 Gracilinanus agilis
AATCTAATAAAAAAAAGGAAAGAAGAAAACCAAATTGACAGTATCAAAGATGAAAAGGGAGACCTCACCTCTAATGAAGGGGAAATTAAGGCAATCATTAAAAACTATTTTGCTCAATTATATGGCAATAAATATAACAATTTAGGAGATATGGATGAATATTTACAAAAATATAAACTGCCTAGATTAACAGCAGAAGAAATAGAATACCTAAATAATCCCATATCAGAAAAAGAAA
Organism: Gracilinanus agilis; assembly: GCF_016433145.1. NCBI lineage: Eukaryota > Metazoa > Chordata > Mammalia > Didelphimorphia > Didelphidae > Gracilinanus > Gracilinanus agilis. The sequence goes on from NC_058133.1 coordinate 142,178,255, forward strand.
TTGAACAAGCCATCAAAGAACTCCCTAAGAAAAAATCGCCAGGGCCTGATGGATTCACAAGTGAATTCTATCAGACATTCAAAGAGCAACTAATCCCAATACTATACAAATTATTTGATATGATAAGCAAAGAAGGAGTCCTACCAAATTCCTTTTATGACACACAAATATGGAACTGATTCCAAAGCCAGGTAGATCAAAAACAGAGAAAGAAAACTATAGACCAATCTCCCTAATGAACATAGATGCAAAAATCTTAAATAGAATACTAGCAAAGAGACTAGCAAGTAATCAAGAAGATCATCCACCATGATCAGGTGGGATTTTTACCAGAAATGCAAGGATGGTTCAACATTAGGAAAACCATCTACATAATTGACCATATCAACAGTCTAACAAACAAAAATCACATGATTATCTCAATAGATGCTGAAAAAGCCTTTGACAAAATACAGCATCCATTCCTATTGAAAACACTGAAAAGAATAGGAATAGAAGGACCTTTCCTAAAAATAATAAAAAATATATACCTAAAACCATCAACACACATCATATGCAATGGGGATAAATTAGAAGCCTTCCCAATAAGATCAGGAGTAAAACAAGGATTCCCATTATCACCTCTATTATTCAACATAGTACTAGAAACACTAGCAGTTGCAATTAGAGAAGAAAAAGAAATTGAAGGCATCAAAATAGGCAAGGAGGAGACTAAGCTATCACTCTTTGCAGATGATATGATGGTCTGCTTAAAAAATCCTAGAGAATCAACTAAGAAGCTTGTAGAAATAATCAACAACTTTAGCAAAGTTGCAGGATACAAAATAAATGCACATAAATCAGCATTTCTATACATTTCCAACACACTAGAGCAGCAAGAAGTAGAAAGAGAAACACCATTTAAAATCACCCTAGACAATATAAAATACTTAGGAATCTATCTACCAAAACAAACACAGCAATTATATGAAAACAACTACAAAACAGTTTCCAAACAAATAAAACTGGATTTAAACAATTGGAAAGCCATTGATTGATTGCTCATGGGTAGGATGAGCTAACATAATAAAAATGACAATTCTACCCAAATTAATTT
>NC_058133.1:142179449-142219261 GCF_016433145.1 Gracilinanus agilis
AAAACAATATGGTACTGGCTAAGAGATAGAGAGGAGGATCAGTGGAATAGACTTGGGGTAAATGACATCAGCAAGACAGTGTATGATAAACCCAAAGAGCCCAACTTTTGGGACATGAATCCACTATTTGACAAAAACTGCTGGGAAATTTGGAAAGCAATATGGGAGAGATTAGGTCTAGATCAACATCTCACACCCTACACCAAGATAAATTCAGAAGGGGTAAATGACTTGAATATAAAGAGGGAAACTATAAATAAGTTAAGTGAACACAGAATAGTATACTTGTCAGATCTCTGGGAAAGGAAAGACTTTAAAACCAAGCAAGAGTTAGAGAAAATTACAAAATGTAAATTAAATGATTTTGATTATATTAAACTAAAAAGCTTTTGTACAAACAAAAACAATGTAGTCAAAATCAGAAGGGAAATAACAAATAGGGAAAAAATCTTCATAACGAAAAACTCTGACAGGGGTCTAATTACTCAAATATACAAGGAGTTAAAGCAATTGTATAAAAAATCAAGCCATTCCCCAATTGATAAACGAGCAAGAGACATGAATAGGCAATTTTCAGGTAAAGAAAATCAAAAGTATCAATAAGCACATGAGAAAGTCTTCCAAATCTCTAATAATTAGAGAAATGCAAATCAAAACAACTCTGAGGTACCACCTCACACCTAGCAGATTGGCTAAAATGAAAGAAGGGGAGAGTAATGAATGTTGGAGGGGATGTGGCAAAATTGGGACATTAATGCATTGCTGGTGGAGTTGTGAACTGATCCAGCCATTCTGGCTGGCAATTTGGAATCATGCTCAAAGGGCTATAAAAGAATGCCTGCCCTTTGATCCAGCCATACCATTGCTGGGTTTGTACCCCAAAGAGATCATAGATAAACAGACTTGTACGAAAATATTTATAGCTGTGCTTTTTGTGGTGGCAAAAAACTGGAAAAGGAGGGTATGTCCTTCAATTGGGGAATGGTTGAACAAACTGTGGTATATGCGGGTGATGGAATACTATTGTGCTAAAAGGAATAATAAACTGGAGGAGTTCCAGGCGAACTGGAGAGACCTCCAGGAACTGATGCAGAGTGAAAGGAGCAGAGCCAGAAGAACATTGTACACAGAGACTGATATACTGTGGTAAAATTGAATGTAATGGGCTTCTGTACCAGCAGCAATACAATGACCCAGGACAGCTCTGAGGGATTTATGGTAAAGATGCTACCCACATTCAGGGGAAGAACTGCAGGAGAGGAAACATATAAGAAAAACAACTGCTTGAACGCATGGGGTCGGGGTGGACATGATTAAGGATGTGGACTCGAAACTACCACACCAATGCAACTACCAACAATTTGGAAATAGGTCTTGATCAAGGACACATGACAAAACCAGTGGAAATGTGTGTCGGCCATGGGTGGAGGGAGTGTGGGGGGTGAAGGGGAAAGTAGGAGCATGAATCATGTAACCATGTTAAAAATGAATATTAATAAATGTTTAAATTAAAAAAAAATAAAGCGCTAGGGGGGAAAAAATAATGTTTATTTACATCTTTTGCTTTCACACCACCTTCATTTCTGAATATATCCCTTCCTATTATGTGAGCCAATGCTTAAAAAAATTATTTGTTTGTTACATTAAAATTCCCAAGTATCTTCTCATTCTCTTTTCTCTACCCACACTAAAAAAGGCATCATTTAGCAACTACAAAATACACACATTTATGTATATATAAAAAGTGGATATGTAAAAGGAGGTAGATATACATGAGATAAACGAGTCACTCTTCAAATAATATTTCTATTGTTGTATATCATGTTCTCTTGGTTCTATTCACTTCACTCTTCATAATTTCATATAGGTCTTTTCTCTCCATGCTATTGGATCTCATCAGCATTTATGTATTCAATTATCATTTCAGATGATAATTCTCAAATCTATTTATCCAAAGACAACCTCTATGTTGATCTCTCCCAGACCAACTGATTATCCTATAGACATCTTAAACTCAGCATGTCCAAAGCTGAACTCATTATCTTTTCCCCTATGCCTTTTCTTCTTCCTCTCTTTGCTATTACTACTGAGAGTACCACCATCTTTAGTATCCCAAGCTCACAATCTAGGTGGCATCCTTGACCCCTCACTCTCTTTCCCTACCCATATCCAACCCCGTGCCAAATCCTATTGATTTAACGTGCTAAACTTTTCATATTTTCTCCCTTCTCTCCTTTAACACTGACACTACCCTGAAGAAGGCTCTAGTGCCTGTATCATTGCAATAGCTTTGTTGTTGGTCTGTATGCTTCAAGTTTCTCTCCACTCTGGTACATAATATTCAACTCAACTGTTCAAGTGATCTTTCTGAAATACAAGTATAACTATGTCATTTTCCCTTCTCTCCCAGCCTTACTCTAGCAGCCCATTCAATCAATCAATTTCAAGGGATCCCTATTGCTCCAGAATCATATAGGAAATCCTCTATGTAGAATTCAAAAGCCTTCCTGACTTAGTCCTCTCCTACCTTTCCAGTCTTTTTATACTTAACTCATTTTCCTGTCCTCTGACATACTCTGCAATCCAGTGACCCTGGCATCCTTGCTATTTCTAGCATGAGACACTTCCATCTCCCAATTCCATGCATTTTCAATAGCTATCTCCAATGCCTGAAATTCTTCTCCCTCCTACTCTCTACTTTCTGTATTTCTTGGCTTCCTTTCAGCACTAGTTAAAATCTCATATTCTTCAGAAATCCTTTCTTCATTCCCTTAATGCTAGTGATTTTCCTTTTTGGATTATCTCCAACTTATTGTGTGTATACACATATATATGTATGTATGTGTGTATATAAATGTGTGTGTGTATACAGTTTGTACCGAGATATATGTTGTCTCCCCCACTTTATACTGTGAGGTCTTTGGGGGAAAGGACTAGTTATTTTGCCTTTCTTTGCACTCCTAGCACTTAGCACAGTGCCTGACTCATAGTAGGTACTTAATAAATGCTTTCTGATTTTATTTAATAGCCAGCAAAGGTTTATAAAGGATAGGTCATGTCAAAATAACCTAATTTCTTTTTTTGCTAGGATAACTAGAAAAGTACAACATGGACATTTTGTAGGGGTTTCAGAAAAGCATTTGACAAAGCATATTATACTACAAATGATGGCAAGGTAATGTATGGTATTATAATTAGAAGGCTATGGAACTGGTTATGAAAGGCTCTAAAGCAGTGATTACCAAAGTGGGCACCACTGCCCCCTGGTGGGTGCTGCAGCGATCCAGGGAGGCGGTGATGGCCACAGGTGCATTTATCTTTCCTATTAATTGCTATTAAAATTTTTAAAAAATTAATTTCCAGGGGGCTAAGTAATATTTTTTCAGGAAAGGGGGCGGTAGGCCAAAAGAGTTTGGGAACCACTGCTCTAAAGAGTAGTAAAGTTAATGTTCAATAACAACTCTAGCGGGATGCCTTAGGGAAATGTCCTTAATCCTGTTCTGTTCCACATTTTTATCAGTGGTGTGGATGAAAGATTAGAGAGCATGAAATTCAGATTTGAACATGATATAAAGCTAAGAGAGAAAGATAATGTTGGAGGAAAGACTCTCGATTCAAAAAGATAGCAACAGGCTAGAATGAAAAGCTAAATTACATGAAATTTAGTAATTATAAAGTTTCTAACTTAGATTAAAAAATAAGTTTCACAAATGAACAATGTCCTTAATAAATACTGAAGCAGAGGTGATTGACAACTGCAAAAATTATCAACTAGAAAAATAAGCCCATGTAAAGGATAAATGGGTTTTAAAGGCCTATGAGGCTCAATATTTATCAACTACATGGTGGTAGTAGGGAAAAAAAAAAGTTACCCCTAGGTTATATCAGTTGAAGAATAGTGAGCACTGTGTTATAGAAGGGTCAGTTAAAAGAACCAGGGATGTTTAAGCTATAGAAGAAAAACTTTGCTAAAACAATTTAAGTTGTCCAAAAATGGAAGTTGCATAAAGAAGTACTTATAAGGGATGTCATACAAGAGCTTCTTGGTCAGATACAGTTTGTATTAGATAGTATCTAGTGTCTGTTCCAACTCTTATAATCCAATTTTAAGAGTTCTTAGAGTATTTATTAATTGATATCATCTCTAAACTTTCTATTTACTAAATTAATATCTATTAAAAACAAAAGGAAAGTGTTTTAATAATAATTCTGCTAAGTAATAAATTGTTGGCTCAGTTTCCTATAAAGATTAACTGACAATATTTGTTGACTACAATTTTTTTTAAGGATATTTTATTTTCCCAATCACATGTAATAATTTTCCACATATAGTTTCTGAAATTATAACATTCAAATTGACTACTAATCTTATGGAAATAAGCAATAAAATTATGGCAGAAAAAGAAAGCATTTCCAACTCTACATTTCTAATCAAACATAAAGCACTATGCTTTGTGTGGCCAGTTGGGTAGCTCAGTGTATTGAGAGTCAGGCCTAGAGACAGGAGGTCCTAGGTTCAAATCTGACCTCAGAAACTTCCCAGCTGCGTGACTCTGGGCAAGTCACTTGACCCCCATTGCCTACCCTTACCACTCTTCTGCCTAGGAGCCAATACACAGAAATTAAGGTTTAAAAAAAAAAAGGAAAAAAACAAAAGCACTATGCTTTGAGAAGAAATACTAAGTAGTTAACCAAAAATAAAAAAAATTCAAAAATGACACTTTTAATTACTTACAAGTTCTAGTTGCCATTTTTCCAGGTCAGAAGTGGTTGATTTGACTTGTTCTAGAGCATTTGGAGTAACAACCAACTTGCTATCTTGACACTTTCTAAAATCAACTGGCGCAATCCAAGAATTTTGAGGATTTCCCTGAAAAAAAGTAGTGATTTATTACAATCAATATTAAAAGGCAAATTGACATTGTGATATTAGGCTTTATTTCTAAGAAGAAAAATACATATATTTATGCACATACTGGTAAATCATAATTTTAGATCCACAGACTAAGAGGTTTATAGGATCTTTTTAAATTTCAAGGAAAGTCATAATGTGGTTTCTCCTAATTTACAAACAGCATAGTTGGAGAAAGAGAATGGGGAATTCTATTCATTTTTTCTTCAGTGTTTGGAAAACATAGTGTCCATGCTAATGAAAGCAAATAGCTTTGAAGAACTTTACTGTGTTGTGCCATTTTTTTTACTCCATTTCAAGAGATGAGACATAGATGTACATGCTAAAGCTAGAGAAGCAAAGATAAAGCAAAAAATCCTTATCCCCAAGAAGTCTCTGTTCTAATGGGGACCAAAAATTACATAACATTTTCAGGGTGAGGGGAAAAGGAAAGGGAGAGGAGGAGTGGGAATATTTCAAACATAAGGCATATTGACAGATTGGATAAAGGAGAAGTGATAAGAAATAAATTCAGAAAGGTAAACAAGCCAAATTATGAAGGAATTTTAATAATGAATAGGAAAAGAGGTAATGCATAAAAGGAAGAGAAGGTTTCAATCTGCACTTATGGGTAATGTTTACTTATTTATTTATTTTGGGGGAGTTTTATTTAATTGATTTAGAATATTTTTCCATGGTTACATGTTCATGTTCTTTCCCTCCCCTCCTTCCCCTTAAGCCCCAACCCCCCACTGTAGCCAATGAGTAATTCTACTGGGTTTTACATATGTCACTGATCAAGATCTATTTCCATATTATTGATATTTGCATTAGAGTGATCACTTAGAGTTTACATCCTATGGGTAATGTTTAAAGTGATGGGGATAACTATTCATATATGTGGGGAAGGTAGAATAAAGGTATAAGTCATGAGAATTGAAGATGTTTACCTGGGAGGTCATGGTGTTCAAGGGAACACCAATATCTACAATGAAGTCCCCACATAGAGCCGACTAGGGAATTGAGAGGTAGTAACATTGTTGAAGAAGATGATAGAGTGGGAAGTAGCATCAAGAGAGGAGGTTTTCAATTTATTTAGCCAGACTCAATAATAGCAAGTAGGGTTTTGTTAGCCATTACTCTGGGAAGTTATAGTAATATTTTACTAGGTCTCCTACCCTCAAAAGCCCTGAAATAAAGGGCAATGGCAATTAAGTTTCTCTTAAGCATCAGGGAAGAAGGGAAATGGAGTTGGGCATTTGAGTCTGTAAATACCTGGTGATCGGGTCCCCAGGGACCTGACTGAACTCACATTCAGCGCCAGTTCATGTGCCTCATCCCAAGGTGGCAGGGGATGATGCTTAATCAGATGATTTCCTGCAAATAGAGCATGTGCTGGGCTTCTGGTTGGGTCTAGTGTCAGAGACCCTACTCCTGGACGAGGTCCTGGCGACAAGAAGTCTTTTTTCTGAGGCTCTGGTCCTGAGCGGGGTTCAGCTTGTGCGAAGTCTGGTGATAAAGACTCTGTTCCTGTTGGGGAGAGGTCTGGGGTCTGGGTATCCCATGGTTATGGAGAGGTGAGGCATGGAGGCTTTTTTTTTTTTTTTTTTAATATATACTAGTGGCGGGGCAGAGGATTTAGGTTCCAGGCTTGAGCATTGATTGAGTAGCTCAAGTCGATAGTTAGGGATTGGGAGAGGAGACATCCAATGCCAGGCTCTGAGGAGGAGGATGCTATATCATGTCCCAGGCTTAGTCACAATGGTCAGCATTGACTCAGGGCCCAGAAGTAAAACAAGGTAGGTTTTTGCTTTTTGTTGTTGAGATGAAGGAGAGGGCAGAAATTGGAAGGGGAGAATGGAGAAGGCATTTGAAGCCAAATACCAGAAAGGGGCTAGGGCTACGGCATCCACTCTCACCCCTAAATCGATAAGAGGTCCACCCTGCTGGCTCTGGTTCCCGTGATGTCAGCTCACAGCCTCTTGCCTCATGGTTATTCTCCCACTTCCTGATGCTTCGATCTCCTACCTGCCTTACAGAATATTAATACCTATAGCAGAGTATATAGGTGTATAAGGGATCATTTGTTAAGAGCTATAAACCAAGAGCAAGTAATCTATTAAGACTTGTTATACCAAGATCCGAGCCCCAATATTCTGAAGTGCTTAGAATTGGAGATAGCATCATTTCTTTCAACTTGGGAACAAGAAAACCATCTATGGCATTAGTGCCACTGGTTGCAGACCTCAAGTATAAATTCTGAGGTGACTGCAGGGAAATTATAGGTCTCAAGGTAGCCATAGTTTAGCTATCCCTTGAATTGAAAAAAAATGCACATACATGCGCACATATACAGAGTTATAGAAGAACTAGTTTTGTCTGACCAAGTAAATAAATACAAACATAATAGGTGTAAGTTAGTGTGACTATTAGAGACCCTTCAAGGACAGATATGGGAGATACCTGAGAATTTTTTTGCTTAAACAATACATATTAAAAGTCATCAGGAGGCAGGAAGGTGGCTCAGTGGATTGAGAGTCAGGCCCAGAGACAGGCGGTCATGTGTTCAAATCTGGCCTCAGACACTTTTTAGCTGTGTGATCCTGGGCAAGTCACTTAACCCCCACTGCCTAGCCCTTACCATTCTTCTGCCTTAGAACCAATAAGACAGAAGGTAAGGGTTTTTTAAAAAATTTAAAAATCATCAGATTGGTATATACAAATCTTTTTCAAATATGTAACATGTTTATAATAATTTCTAGTAAAGTCCTACTTTGCCATCATCATGAGATAAAAAAACAATAATTCTGTATTTTCAAAAGCTCTAAAGCTCTATTAGCAAAGCTGAGACGTTGGCGGTTCCTACCAATCCGGAATTAACCAGAGTTGCCTTCTTTTAAAAATAATCTGTTAGACTCAGCTACAGCTAAAAAATCCAGGATCATCACAATGAAATAAAGAACTGGAAATCCTGTAAGTCATGTATTTCTGGTTAATATAAACTTAATCAAGGCCTGAATCTTGGAGAGAGCAGAAAAGCAGCTATTTTCACTCAGAGGAGATAGGCTTAATACTGCTTGATCATTTCTATATTACTTTATTAGAAGTCATTACCAAAGGATATATATTCATATCAACAAATATTTTTGTTAATGCATAAATAAATAAAATGATAAAATATTAATAGTAAAAAGGTAATAGTTATTGACCCATTTGAATGAGAGGAATTCTTAAGAGGTTTTATTTTGCTTTGCTTTTAAAAAATAAAAACACCAAGTAAAGTGTCACATATACAGTCAGTAAACATCTAGAAAATCTTGAGAATTATCACAACTAATAGAGAAGCAGCAACAGAGAAACAAAGAAATTAGAGAAAATAAAGGCTTAATGATATGTCCAGTATAATTTTCTTAAATGCATATACCATATGTCAAACCATTTGGGAGCATACTCATCAATACTCCAAATAGACAGATTGATATAATCTATCTTTCTGAAACTAGTCCCATATTTTTTGAAACCATTATTATTCCTTTGTCCATGAAAAAAGAAATGTGGGCTTGCCACCACTTCCTTCCTCCTTTGCCTTGCTTACTTCTCTTTCTTATTCATTTATTTGCCTCATTTCCTTTTTCATCTTACTTCCCAAAAGAACTCACTTGCCAGCTTTAACTACTATGCCACTATATGGCTATTGAAAGCATGAATAATTCAATCACTGAGTTTAAAAAACTACATATTTAGAAAAAAGTTCCTTTTAAAATTAGCTTGTTTTAAATATATTTTACACTATTTTTATCTAAAACTACTGAAATTTTATTAATAAATAGCATGGGTACATATATATTTGAGAAAAGAAAAAATATTATAATTAACAAAAATAATTTAACAATTGATCATAAATTAAAAATGACTGCTCAGGAGAAGCAACTGAAAAAAGTCATCTACTCACTTTCCTCAGAAAAAAGGAGGTAGAGTAGGAAAAAATGCTAGATTTGAAGTTAAAGGGCCAGGGTTGTAAGTTTAAATGGGTAAATAAGCATCTCTAAGTTTCTTCATGTGCAAAATCAGGATGAAGTAAAAGCCCTCTTATTAGAGAATGCAAGAATTTCAGCAAAAGCCACTCAATCCAAGACAAATCTAAGACTTAAATCCAAACCTTACTATATATAACATGCTAAGTAAATCATTTAGCCTCTGCTTCAAGATCTTAAATAAGGAGGAACCAACAAGTTCTAAAGCTAGGCTACTACTCCACTTTATTGGAAAGGTTTTCTTATCAAACCTAAATATAAATCCTTAACACTCCCACTCGCTATTGCTGAGTTCTGTCTTCTAAGGCCAAAGAGAACAAACAAGTCTATTTTCTCCATCATGACAGCCCTTCATATTTGTGGGGAAAAAAAAAAAAAAAGAATCCTATCCCTTTGAACCTTCTCTTCTTTCAGCTGAATATTCCTGGTTCCTTCAACCTATCCTCATACGGTATGACCTCAAAACTCAATTTCCTCTTGGTGTTCTTCAGTTTACTAATGTCCTTAAATTGTGGTATACAGATTTGAATACAACATTCCAGATGTAGTCCCAGTAGGCCAGAATACTGAGAGATGACCGCACCTTATTTCTGGATAGATACCCCTCTTAAGTCTAGAATTGCATTAATTTTGTTCATCTTTAACAATCATACTGCTAATAATGATTTTGCAAGTCTACTAAAAGCCCCTGATCTTTTCGTAATCAGCTATCTGATCCTTCTGAACTTATAAAGATTTTTTAATACAAGAATAAAACTTCACCTTTACAGAATTTAATCATCTTATACTCAGTTTGATATTGTAATTTGTCAAGATCTTTTTGTACCCCAAGTCTAGCCTGTTAGCTGTTACTTCCAATTTTATGTAAACTACAGATATTATAAGCATGCCATTAGCACTTTTATCCCCCAAATTGGTAAAAAAATATTAAACAGTGTAAGACAAAACACTGAGATGCACTCCATCACTATTATCTTTGCCAAGAAAACCTCAAATGGGGTCACAAGAGTCAGAAAGGCCACAAATGACTAAACAAGGACAAAAAGTTTTCCCAGGAATTAACAAGCCATTTGGCCTATAGTTTTCAGTCTCTATTCTTCCCTTTTTTGATCTTTAGGACAACATTTTGCCTTCTCTAATGCTAAAGTACCCTTTCCATCTTCTATGATCTTTCGACTACCACAAGTAGTGGGTAACAATAACATCTGTCATTTCCTTCAGTATCCCAAAGATCTAGTTCATCTGGGTCAGGTAACTTGAATTCAAAGGCAACTTACCATAGCCTAATTTATCTTGAGTATAAAATCCTGATAAACCATTTTTGTTCTATAATTGGTTTCTTGTCCTCAGCAAAGGGAACAAAAGCAAAATAAAATCTAAGAGGCACTTTCTTCTCTCCATTTCTCTCCTAAACTCTGTAATCCTCTTCTTCCCTCTAATTCAGCTATTAAAAACAACATATTTCTTGTCCTTAGCTTCTCTCATCAGTCTCAGATCACTTTCAGCTTTAGTGTTTCTGACATTGTTTTTACAGCATTCACATAAAAATGGTTTACTCATATTCCCATTTTGTTACTTGTCCTAAATGTCTATCTTTTATACATCTTATTAAAAAAAAATCTAAGCTGACAGGTGAGTTCTCTGGGAATCTACTCTTCAGACAACTCTATTTTTCCTCTTTAATGAAGTGTCTTCCCTTGTCAACGAAATTTCTTCCTTCAGTTTCTCATTCTTCCTAGGTTGACTTCCCCTATAGAATTTTAGTGAATGAGAAACTTCTATCCTTCCTCTGAATATTCTGACATCTACATCCAAATTCTAGGATCCAGGTCAAGACTGCCTAAATTTTCATTCTTTCCACAAGGTCCTTTCCAGGTTTAAATGTATCATATCTCATGCCCTTCAAATATGTAGCAATTTTTTTTAATCTTTTGGTATCCTTTAGTTTATTTTATCATTAGTCAACATTATAAAAAAAATGGTAACTAGAATGCAGTAGTTAAGATAGTACATGCTTAAGAGAGGGGTTTCTACATTCTAAGGAGAAGGGACATGACTAAGTATATAATCTGATTTGATTAGCATTAGTAGATAGCTTATCAAGCCACAAATCTCCTGAGATCTTTTTCTTTGAACATTCCTCTTTATCTTCCCTTCTGATTCTTTACAAAGGAAGAAGATTGGCTCTCCACATATCAATTCTCTTTTCCCTATCTATTGGCAAAGAAAATGGGAAGTTTGGGGGATTAATTTCTCTTTTGAAAGGAAATGTGGATATTCAAGAGTTAATCCTTAAACCTTTCCTAGTCCCTCTCAAGCCCCCCTTGGGGCGCCTTATTATAGTATCTCCCAGGTTTATGGTAGTATGCCCTAGGTGCTTGTGGCTCCTCCAAAAGTAATTTGGCAGATCCATGATAAAAAATACTATCCACTGTCATAGAAAAACTCATGGAGTATGAATACAGACCAAAGCATACTATTTTCCATTTTATTTCCTTCATGAGCTTCTTCTGGATTGTGATATGTGTCATCTTTTGCAGCATGATGAATATGGAAATATGTATTGCACAATTGATGACACATATATAATCCATATTAGATTACTTAGTCTTAGGGAAGATGGGAGGGAGAGAATTTGGATCACAAAATGTCAGAGAATAAATGTTAAATATTGCTTCTATATGTAATTAGAAATTTTAAAAAGTAATTTGTTCCTTGGGGTCCTTAGAGAAGCAATCCCCTTCCCATTAGACCTGCAAAGTCCAAATAATTCAGTAGTAGATAAGGTCCAGGTTTGTTCCCCACATTGTGCTTCAGTGTTTGATCCTCTAGTTCCAAAGATATGTTAATACTCCCTTCTCATCAGATAGTTGTAGGGAAGACCTTCTCATCACTCTTTCACTACCACATTCACAAAGTCTTGATGTTCCTTTCCCTCCTGGAATCATGTAGCTTCCAAAGCCAAGAACTTCTTGGCTGCTATGCCACTGACTCTCAATGGCTGTTGTCTCTCAGATTAAGGGGCTGGGGACAGTCACTAAGGAGCAGTGTTAAGGCACAAGCTTTACCTACCACCACACCAAGGACTAAAGTCTGCATTTAGGTTTCATTTCTGGTTTGTGCTCAGTTCTATATAGATCTCTCTGAACTTCTGGCAGATCTTTCTGCCCCCATGTTTATAAGCTCAGTCTCAAGGCATCTTAGATCAGTAATAGTCTGATCCAATCAAATCATCTACAATTTGGTCAAGGATTTAATCAAATAGATAGAACCAAAGTTCCAAGAGATGGTTCCACTGTTCAATTCTGATAAATGTTCATTTCCCATCTTGGTTATTACCCTGTTACATTAAAAAAAAAATTACTCACAGAGGAATCAATAAAGATTTGCTCTACTCTTTGTTCTGATTGTCTGGATTTCAAATCTTCCTGAAGCTTTTCATTTTCAACTACAACCATTTGTATTCTTTGTTTCATTCCAGATAGTTCTTCCTAAAGAAAGCAAAAAAAAAAAAAAAGCTTAAACTATGGAACACACTGCTTTCTTTGTAAAATATCAGGGTGCTGAATACAAACACAAAGGACTACTCTTACTCCTGAATGTTTATGATTTACATAAACAATATAATTCAGATAAAAGACATTTGGGTACATGAGATTTGGTACAGTGGGCTGGTAGTATTCTTTTCTTAGCTATTCGCAGATTTGACTATTCCTCAAACCTACCCTATCAAAGAACAAGTATTACGAAGGACAAAAGGATTTCAGAAAATAGGAAAAAAGATTATAAAAATAAAAAGGCTAGTTTTATGAAAAAAGAGGCATATTAACAAGCCACAACTAACTGATATCAACTTGTTAAAAAAAACACAACAAAGACAAAAATTAGGAGGTTGAATGTATGGAAAAGTGGAGTAGGTACATACAAAAAAAAATTAATGAAGGAGATTTGATGGAAAGTTGTTAAAAAAAGGGAGTGCATACACAAATCCAATGGTTTCCTTTGTGCTAAAAGGAAAGACACAATGAACTTTAGATTACTATAATTTAGAATTACTAGTTTATTCAAAAATATTTATTAACCACTTACAACACAGAGTACACTGTTAGGTCATAAAGGAAGATATTAATATATGTTTTCTGGCTTGAAGGAGGTTTTATACCCAATGGCATGATAAAAGTGAATAAATGATACAAATTTGAATGATAAATACTTAAGGGAAATTCAGAGTACTATCTCTTAGTTCTATTTGCTTTTGTAAACTATATAGTCATGGCATGAATGCTAATACAGAGTTGATGGTTACTTTTTATCATCAACTGATCTGAGAAAAGTTTGATAGGCTCATCATACAATCTAAGAATGGAAGTTATTAATATATTCTCCTTTCTTTCATTGTTTGTAGAGAAATATTCAAGGATACACTAAGGGAACTAAAGTTTATGCTAGAACACTTTCTGGGTTCAGTATTCAGAATGGGAAAAGGATTAGTTAAATAATGATCTGTACCCTCATTGCCCCCCAAAATGTTTTATACTATTTGTCTATATGTTCCATTTGAGCCTACAGTATAATACTGTACCTACCCTTACATATATGTATGCATATACACACACACACACACACACACACACATATGGAGAGCAGGAAGGAAGGGAAGAGGGCAGAAGAGAGAAGAGGTAAAAAGTATGGAGAGAGAAGGAAGAAAGAGGCCAAAGAAGGGTCAAGGAGTCAGAGGAGGAAGAAGAAAAGAAAACCAGGACCCATGGTTCCGTTAGTATATGGATGTGATCTTAGGCTAAATTATTAGAAGTATGATGTCCAGAAAGAGAGATATGAGATATCTGCTTTGCTCTGGTTAAGAATTAACTAAAGCAGTTGTGTGGTCCTTGACCAGTCATTTATCCCAATTGCCTAGCCCTTACCATTCTTCTGCCTTAGAACCAATATTTACTATCAATTCTAAACCAGAAGGTAAGGATTTTTTAAAAAAGAATTAACACTTCTTGGTGCTACAGTTTTAGGAAGGATATTGACCAACTGCTGTACATTCAGTGAGAGGAATATGACTCTTAAAGCAAGGGTGCTAGAGAATGAAGATGGCTTCTGGTAGACAATGAAGATAAAGAAAATAAAAAATTCAGAGGAAGACATGATAAATATCTTCAAATATGTGAATGGGTATCTTAATGCAAGAAAGATTTAACCCTGAGAGAAGAACTAAGTACAGTAAAAAAAAAAAAACACAAAAAAGGTAGATTTAGATTCAATTTAGAGAACAGCTTGCTAACAATTAAAGGTACCTCAAAACAGAATGAATTAATTTGAGAAATACTGGTTTTAAGAACAGGCTAGATATTTTTTTCAGAGATGTCAAAGGACATCTCCATGTATTGGTTCAAGTACACACTGGACTAGGTAGTCGCAATAGTTCATTCCAACTCACATTCTATGAGTAGTATTTAACAAACATCTTTTGTGATTTCATATTGTTGCTACAAATGGCCATTTTCTATTAGTATATCTGAGATAGCCCTGCTCTATTTGATCTTTTCTATTACTTAATAATACTTTTAATACTTTAGTAAGATGTTAACTACTTCAAATAAGTAACAATTGCAATGTTCCAAGTGAGAAGTCATGAGGAACTGAACTAAAGTAGTTGCAGTGGAAATAGAAAGCAAAGAAAAGAAATGACAGGGCTTGGTAACTGGATATGGTTAAGGAAGAGAGAGGAAATGTCAAAGATAAAGTTAAAATCTGTGTGAGAGAAAAATAGTGCCATCTGTAAAAAAAGAAGCTAAAGGTGAGGCCAAGTTTTAGGGAGAAGGATATAAATACAATAAAACAATTGATGTACACATTATATGTGAAAAAAAATCAACATGACTTGATGAGATTTTAAAATCTCAATTAAAAGTAAAAACTTACCTTACAAAACTTCACTTCTGCCTCTAAATGATGAATGTATTGCGACTGATCATTAATGATGGGAACAAGATCAAACACGGCAGGAAAACTGCTATTCGCATCTTCTGATGTTTTCTAAGGTGAAAATACATAGGTCACCTATAATTAAATTATATTCAATTTGGCACTAAGGCTGAGTATACAGTGAACAAAAATAACAACTGCATAACTTTTTTGTGATGTTTACATAATTATTTTTAAAAGCCTGTGAATGAACAAAACAGGGAGGTGGGGGATATTGCTATCATTTAAAAAGCTGGAAAGTAAAAGCAGCTATAAAATTGTTTGGACAAGTGCAATAAAAATGATAAAAGTGCATATGAATGTTATCAATTTTCTACTAACATTGGATGTCACAACCTTCTCTTGAAAATTACTATAGAATTAGGTTGATAGAATAGATTCATTCTTCAGTAACATTTCAGTTTGATTAAAAATTGAGTAAACTCCATTAGTAAGACACACTGTGTCAAACACTATTGATACAAAGATAAAAATTAAATGGCTCCTTTTCTCAAGGAATATATTTTGCTAGAAGAAAGCATCGTATGGCCCCCTAAAACACTCCTCTATTTACCCATATGGCAGAGCATACTAGCAAGTGTTATTAAGCTCTTTAGCATATTTCTGATTAGCTGAGTTTCTAGCTTTCTAATGATATGTAATGCCACATCTGATTAATTAGTGTTAGGAGAGATCAGAAAAAGAGTAATCGATTCCATTTATCTGTGCAACCTCCTACTTTTAGGCACCAAGAGATCCACACCTTGGAAGCAAAAATTAAACACTACGGTGGTAGACATAACTTTTTCTCTAGTATCTCTGAGAATTGATGGCAAAAGTAAATAAGTATTTCTAGTAACTACATATGGCAACTAGATGTTAAAGTCTCATATTAATAAAAAGCACAATGGACAGTCCTTCTAAACAGGATGTAAACTTGTTAAGGAAATGGGCTGTTTTAGTGTTTTTCTTTGTATCTCCAGAGTTTAGCTCATGCATCACATCTCATAGACATTTAGATGATTTTTTTATTGAATCACAGTCAGAGGTTATGGAATCAAATTCTTTTTTTCCTTCTATCTAAGGAACTTCCTCATGTATAAAATGAGAGATATAATAGATGATATCTTCAAGGTCTTTTGAAGGTCTATACTCTAATAAGAATTCAGAGAAAACCAACATGGATTTTTACCACTCTTAATGAGTATAAACAGTATAAGTCAATGGGAAAAAACTTTTAAGTGCATATTGCTTAGGTTACATAAAAAATTTGTATGTTCCTGAAATACCTACTGCATTAAGAATACCTCAATGCTATAATTGTAACCAGATTTTAGAAGAGGAAAAAAACAATGTTCCTCAGCTCATCCCATTATAACTATGTATTTTAAATGTCAAAAGATATAATTATTATATTTAAGAAATCAACATCTGATTCCAAATATCTTGTCTTTTTATTTATACATGAGTAGTAATGTATCCATGATGAATAATCAAAATTATTATGCTTTCTTTTTGGAAATAAATTCTTATTTCACCTCTATGTAAATCAGAACTCAAAATTTATCTTGGAAAGACATTAGTGGATATGTTTAGTTATTTCAATAAACAGAGTAACAACACTGACCCCATAAGATTAGAATGTTCATCTATGATATGCTTAAATATATGACAGAATGTACTTCACGGTCAAGAACTTAGTGAAAGTAATTAGTTGTTTGGATGGCAAAAAGCATTTTATTTAAATTTTCTTAAATTATCATTTACATTGCTAAGATAATCTTATCAGTGAAGCACAAAACTAGGTATTAAACTAGATATTAAAATTATAATTGCAAGGTTAGAATAAAATGTTAATACAGATTTCTATCATAAACCTTTCATCCCTAAAAATAAAAAAAAAAGAAATAAATCTAACTGGCTCTCAGAATGGGATCAAAATACTTGGCACATTATAGCAAAAAGGTGTTCTAAAATGTGACCCAATGGAATATTTTATATTTATATAAAATGGCATACCTTCCTAAAATGCTTTCACATGTATTACTTAATTCTTAAAAAACAATTCTATGAGAAAAGCATGGCAGATTTCATTTCTATTTCTGAGATTATGAAATCAAGGCCCTGAGATATGAAGAGTGATGTGCTTAAAGTTAAATAGCAAGTGGATGATGGATTCAGGACTCAAGCATCAGAAGGTCCTCTGACTTCTAATTCCATGTTCTTCTTACTATATATCCCAGTCTAAGACAAGAATTAAAATACATAGGCACGTAATTTGAAAAAGATTAGAAAATGAACAGTTTCATTAACAAATTCTATACATGCTTCAATTTCATTTTACCTAGTAATCAAATTCAAAATGTATGAGGTAGGATAATTTATTTTAGATTACAAAAGAAAAAAAAAGGAGAAGGTTGGGAAGAAAGCATTTTGACTTTTAAGTTATCATTACCCTATACAAGATCTGAACCACTGATACCACCTGTGGGATTATGACCAAATTTCCTTGGTTGGAGTCAGTCCTTCATTTGCCTTGGGTACTTTTTGATAAAGATAATGACTATACAGGAGAAGAATGATAGACTTACGAATCCGGGAATGACTGAATCATAGCTGACACAAATTTGCATGACTACATCCTTTTAAAAAGAACTGGTAGGTCTGAAGATGGGTAGTCAGAGATCAGAAATGAGGACATTTTATCTCTTTTTTGTACAAAACCTAAATAGAACTTATACCCTGAGATTTCCAGGGGGTTAGAATGTGCCAAAGAGAAACTGAGGGACACCCAAAGACTAAATTTATGAGCTGGGAATCTGAAACACAGGGCCCCAATCACTGAATTACAGCTACATGTTCTTGCTTACATTCTTTTAGAATTTTAGCAGGCAAGACAACAGGAATTCAAAGCACTCATTCTTTAGAACAAATATGGAGAGATTTCAGTCAAAATATATCTGAAAACATGAATAGTTACTTTTTAAAATATTCTAAATCCTTGTGGAATATGGAGTAGAGTGCAAGGTTCAGAGTTGACAATTTAAGATTATTAACAAGGAAAAAATTATTTTAATATGTAACTATGTTAAAATGGAATCTGATTTTATCAAGTCTTCAAAAGGAATACATACCAAAGGCAATATTTTTTTCCTTCTTGGTTGGGATAATTCATTTTCTTTGCTGCTCTGCTGGTTTAACAAGGCTTTAAGTTGAGTAACTAAAAGGAAAAAAAATTCATTAGCTCTACATAAGAAAAATAGCCGATTTCAATCATTATAGTATCAAAATCTCTTAAGTTCAAGAACAGAATTTAAACAGCAAACAAACACATACCTGCATGGCTATGATGTAATTCTTGCCAAGTAGTCCCACTCTCCTCAGTTACACTTTCCCTATAGGACTCTTCATGTTCAAATTCATCCTCCCCAACTATGATATCATTTTCCTGGAGGGCACATTTCAGTTGGTGAATGCTTCTGTTGGCACGTTCTGCAACAACAAATATGCTTTTACTTTGGAGCTACAAGCTACAGGGTTGTGTAGCTTATATACCCATAAGAGGGGGCGGTTTTCAGAGGCAAAGTTACTGTCTTTGGCACTACCCCTACTCAATCAACAGGTATTTGTTAAGTGTCTGTTATGTGCCAGGCATTGGAGGTACAAAGAACTACAAAAAGCAAAACCAAACCAAACCCAGTCCCTGCTCTCAATCTCACAATCTAATGTGAATGGGAAGAGATAGTGTGTATATATATATATATATATACATATATATATATATGTGTGTGTGTGTGTAAATATATATATATGTATATATATATATGTATATATATATATATGCGCACATGGTATTTTGGAGATTAAGAAGGCACTAGTGTTAAAGGAGATTGGGAAAAGGCTTATTGAAGAAGGTGCCTTTCGCACAGACTTGAAGGAAGTTTGGGAAATCAGGAGGACCAAATGAATGAGAGTTCCAAGTATGAAGGACAGTCAGTAAAAATGCATGTTCCTTCCTGGGAAAGAAAAAAAGTAAGGCAGATAATGCCATTGGATTGCAGAGTACATGGTAGTGGTGAGGACATCACAAGAAAATCACGAGAAGAAAGGCAGATCTAAACAATTGAAAAAATCAACTACTCATGAGTAATTCAGGAAAATACAATAAAAATGGCAATTTGACCCGAGTTAAACTACCAAAGAATTATTCTATAGAGCTAGGAAAAATAGTAACAAAAATAATCCAGAAGAATAAAAAGTCAAGAATAACAAAGGAAGTCAATGAAAAAAATTATGAAGGAAGGTAAGCTAGCAGTACCAGTTATTAAACTATAACATAAAGTGGTCATCAACCAAACAATCTGGCACTGGCTAAGAAATAGTGGATTAATGTAATAGATAAGTACAAAATATACAGTAGTAACTGATCATAGTAATCTACTGTTTAATAAACCCAAAGATCCAAGCTTTAAGGATAAGAATTCATCATCTGACAAAAATTGATGGAAAAACTTTAAAGTGCTTTGGCAGAAATGAGGCATATACTAACATCTCATACTTTATGTCAAGATAATATCAAACATAAAAAAGGGTGATAGCATAAATTAATTAGGGGAGCATGCAAAATATGCCTGTCATATATATGGATACGGAAAACATTTATGGCCAAACAAGAGATAAATAGGATTGCATGAAGTAAAATGGATAATTTTGATCACATGAAATTAAAAAGTTTTGCATAAATAAAATTTATACAGTCAAAATTAGAAGTAGGAAACTGGGAGGGGGAAATTTACAGAAAATTTCTTTGCTAAAAGCCTCATTTCTCAAATATGTAGAGATCCGAGTCAAATTTGTAAGAATACCATGCATTCTCCAATTGATAAACAGTTCAAGGATATGAAAAAGCAGTTTCCAGAAGAAGTCAAAGCTATTAATAGTAAAAAAAAAAAAATGCTCTAAATCAGTGATGGGCAAAGTACAGACTGCGGGCCCAATGGGGGGGGGGGGGTGCCTGAAATGTTCTATCTGCCCTTCGACATTATTCCTAATCTGACAAATACAACAAGTAGGATACAATACAATGAAATTTCGAAAGAGTTGCCTTACAAACAGACTGACAGATGAGCATTTCCTTTCCTTTGGCCCCCTCTTTAAAAAGTTTGCCCATCACTGCCCTAAATTACTAAGGATTAGACCAATGCAAATTAAAACAACTCTAAGAAAACACTTCACTTTTATTGGATTGGCTAACATTACATAGCAAAAGAAAATGACAAACACTGGAGAGGATGTGAAAAAAATGGGACATTAATGCACTAATGGGCCCAGTTGTGATCTGGTCTAACCATTGTGAAAAATGTGCATATCTATAACCTAGGACTACTAGGTCTGTATCCCAAAGAGATCAAAGAAAAGAGAAAAGGATCCATTTGTACAAAAATATTTACAACAGTTCTTTTTATAGTGTTAAAGAATTGGAAATTGAAGAGATGCCCAATGACTGGGGAATGGCTGGAGAAGTTGTGTGTGTGTATATATCTATATATATGTGTGTGTATATATATATATCTATATGTGTGTGTATATATATAAATCTATATGTGTGTATATATATCTATATATCTATATGTGTGTGTATATATATCTATATATCTATATATACATATATATATATAAACATAGAATACTATTGTGCTGTAAGAAGAGATGAGCAGGATGGTTTCAGAAAAACTTGAAGTCTTATATGAATTAAAGCAAAGTGAAGTGAGTAGAACCAGAAGAACACTGTATTGCACTGTACTGTACTATCCTATTAAAGATAATCAACTATCAAAGACTTGCCTACTCAATGACCCCAGACAATGTCATAGGACTCATAATGAAAAATGCTGTCTACCTCAGAGAGAAAAATGATCAATTTTAAGTTTAAATTGAAGCGTATTTTTTCACTTTATTTTTGTTTTTATGCATCTTTCCTTTTGCAACACGAATAATATGGAAATATGTTTTTGCATGACTTCATATGTATAATTGATACCATATTGCTTGTCTTCTCAAGAGTTAGGGAGGGCATGAGAACATTTGAAATTAATTTTTTAATATTAAAAAATGTTAATGTAATTGGGAAATAATTAATAAAATAAACATATTTTAAGGAGAAGAATAGGAAGCTAAGAAGCAGCTTGGTTGTAAAAGGCTTTCAATGCTAAATATAAACATTTTATTTTTGATGCTGGAGGTGAAAGGGAGAGTTTATTAAATGAAGGGAAGGGATGGCATGGTTAGACCTTCGCTTTAGGAAGAATCATTAAATGAGTGGAGGATAGACTGAAGTGGGAAGAGATTTATAACAGGTAGACAAACCAGAAATGTACTGCAATAGTCAAAGCATGAAGTGATGAAAGCTTACACTAGGGAAGTTGTAAGAGGAGAGGAGAAAGGGAGCATATGAGATGCTATGAAGGGAAAACCAAGGAACTTGAAATGATTGGACATAGTAGGAAGCTAAGGTTGACAACTCAGTTGAGAACCTAGAAAGATGGTAGTACCCTTGAGAGTGAAGGTAGGAGTTTGAGAAGAATACGTTGTCTAAATGATATCTAGTTCAAGATATTTAATAGGCATTGGAGATGTAAGAGCAGAAGTCAAGAGGAAATTTAGTGCTGGATAAATAGATCTGAGAATTATCTGAATAAAAGATGATAACTGAATAAATGGTATTTGAAGAGATCATCAAATATAATATATATATATATATATATTTATATATAGAAAAGGATTCAAGACATAACCTTTGGAGACACCCATAGCTAGCAGATGCAACCTGAATGAAGGTCCAGCGAGAAAAACTGAGAGAGGTCAAATAGTTAAGAGAAAACCAAGGACAAGCAATGTTATTAAGACCTAGAGAGAAGTATCAATGACAATAGGGTGATTGAAAGTGTCAAGGGCTACAGAGGAAAAAAAAGTGCCTCTGAAACTTAAACTGATAAAGTTAGTGAAATATTATTGTAGGACAAGAAATAACAAAGATGTTGCAGAGAATCTTGGAGAGTATGAACTGATACAAAGTCAAATGCGCAGAAGCAATAGAACAATTTATACAAACTGGAATAGTAATTTTGATGCCAAAAAAACACCCCAAAACAAAGAGCGAATCATTGAAAAAAAATTAATGCACTGAAAGGAAAAAAAGGAAATTAAGAAGTATAGATAAGCAAAGTTTTATTTTAAATGTGTAGCATTTAACAAACATATGTGCATATTATAAGTAAATGCCTGCAGTATCTATTATTTAAGAACAAGAATTAAGAAACAGGCTGATAACTTCATACGTGATTATGTTTTTTTATTCTTTGGTGTATCTGGAAATTCTCATTTTTGTTGGTATTTAAATTCAGAATGAAAAAGAAAACAAACTTTGCATTAGCTGTTCTGGCCACTGCGGATGACTGTTAATGAGTAAAACCCTTAGGTCTTTTTAAACATGAACTGTTTTCTGGCCAAGTCTTTTGATCATACAGCTGTACACTAATTTTCTGAAATCAAGTATAATGCTTTACATTTGTCCTCATTAATTTGGCCTCATTTGTATAAGCCTACAATTCCAGTTTGTCAGGAACCTTTTGGAACCTGATTCCATCATTTAATATTTTGACTGGCAAAAATATGACTTGGTAAATATGATTAATCCATCAGTAAAATATATGATTTAGGAATATTTTAAATTTGGAGCACAAATTAAGGTCATCCAAAGAAATGATGAAAAAGTACAGAATAAGGAACCAAAATTAAAGATACTAGATTAGGGGGTGAAAATCAAATAGCTCTCCTTGAAACCCAAAAACTCTTTGAATTGAGCAGACTTCACAGTGAATACAGCAGAGTTTTACAATACTGTAATTTGCATGACAATCTATGCCCTACTTTTAAAAAAGCTTTCATTCAAACTACTTTTAAAGAAAGAAAAACCTCTCTCAAACAAAATCTCCTGACTAGTATAATTTAAAGACATGTATATGTGTGTGCCTATATATACACACAAAAATCATACTGAAAAAATCAAGGTAGTCTGCTTATCTCATTAGATCCTTTTACTCTCTAATGTTTTTATTCAAAGAGAACTAAGATTAAAAATCAATGAGCATTTATTCACACTTATAAAGAAGCATTTATTAACCGGTTGCTATAAGTGACAACCTCTGCTTGGTAAATGAAACAGAACATGTACCTTCACGGTATATATAAATTCATATAAACTAAAAAAGAGGTAATTTTCTGGCATGAGTACTAGAAGCCTGAGAAGATGGAAGGAAGGAATCATAAATGGTTTCAATCAGGAAGTGTGGCTCCAGATGAACTGGGAAGGAAAATAAGGATTCTAAGAGTCAGAAGTAAGGGTAAATGAAATCCAGTCATGTGGAAGGAATAACTTTTGCAAAAGTACGGAGAAGGGAGACAAGTGATAGGTATGAGGAAGAGCAAAGCCAGTTCAGTTGGACCAAAGCAGGTATAAAGGGAGGAATAAAACTAGAAAAATACATCTTTATTAAGACCATCAAAACAACAAACAGGAGTTTGTGGTTGATCCTAGGTAATAAGGAGCAGCTGGAGTTTATTAAGTTGATTTACTTAGTCAGACCTATACTTTCTAAAAATCAGTTAGGCAGCTGTGGAAAATTGAGTGAAAAGGTGAGAACCTAGAAACAAGGGGAAAAAGCCATTAAGAGACTATTGGAGGGGCAGCCAGGTGATTCAGTGAATAGAGAGCCAGACCTGGTGACAGGAGGTCCTGGACACAAATTTGACTTCAGATAGTTCCTAGTAGTGTGACCCTGGGCAAGTCACTTAACCCCAGCTGCATAGCCCTTCCACCCTTCTGCCTATACTTGGTTCTAATTCCAAGACAAAAGTTAAGGATTATTTTAAAAGGGGGGGAGGGGCGTGGGAGGCAGCTGGGTGGCTCAGAGGATTGAGAGCCATGCCTAGAGATGGAAGGTCCTAGGTTCAAATCTGGGCTCAGACACTTTCTAGCTGTGAGACCCTGAGCAAGTCACTTAACCCCATCTAGCTCTTACCACTCTTCTGCCTTAGAACCATTACACAGTGGGGGTGGGGGGAAGAGAGAGAGACACTATTGGTTACTTTGAAAAGAACCATTTCAGTTGAATGATGAAGTTGGGAAAAGGCTTGTAGAATGTTTTGAGATAATTAGAAAATTATATTGTTATTATATTATTTTTATCCTAACATCATTCCTTCTACCACAGGGACTGGGCCCATGCTTTCATTTTGCCTTTCCAAGAACTGTCATTTTACAATCATATTAATTGAGGATGCTTTTTGTTTGTTTGCAAATTTACCAGATGAGGAAATTCCATCTACTCATGCAGTTCATCACTTTTTCTGAATTTATTCTTAGAATATGACTTCTTTATAAGAAATGAACATAATTCCAACATATTTTTCAAAAACCTTGCATCTAAACAAGAGGTTCTTAACCTGGATTCTCTCAACATGTTATTAGATAACTGTATTTCAATATAACAGTTTCTGTGACGATCTTATATATTTTACTTTATGAACTTTAAAACATTATTATTTCAAGGAGTGGTCCGGTCCACTAGACTTCCAGAGAGGTCCCATAATACAAAAAATTTAAGAACTGATCTAAACCACACTAGTACTTCTTTTCATTATAAAGATGACTCTTGGGGGAAAATGCCTGTATTTTATATTTAACATTGCAGTTTTTAATGAGCTTAAAAAAATTCACAAAAGACTTCTTAAATAGCAACAAACAAAAACACAGAAACCAAAGAAAAAGATGCTACCTACACCAAAACATAATGGTGATAAAAATAAGCTAAGAAACCCACTTTGCAATTTGCTTTTCAAATTATTTCAAGGCCTATCAGGTCAGTATGTGTACTAGTACTGCAAAACCATCAAATAATAGTGAATTGATCAGTATCTACTTTAGTTAATCCTTTAAAACCAGGTTGTTGAATGTGTGGCCTGTGTCCCAGCCTGCCAGAGGGGCTGCTCCCTTCCCCCTCCCTCTCCACCCAACCAAGGACATTTTTCACATGCCCCACCCCTCTGCCCAGCAGAGTACTTCCTGCCTCCACTGTCTGGGGTAATGCAGGACCTCACAGGCAGCTTGAAGATACAGTTTGGGCACATGATCTCTAAAAGGTTCACCAATGTTGCTTTAAAGCATGACTAAAGATGAAGACTAAGCAACTTCCCATAAATGGAGAACAATTACAAAAATAAGTATATTCATCAAGTTCACATTTTTATAGAATTGAAAAAATAAGTGTACAAACTTTATTAAGTATTATTGTGCCCTTGTAAGGGACAATGAACTTGAATTTTATAAGTATACAGAAATCATGTTCTTATATTTGCTAACAAAAAGCATTCTTAATATGGTTGTAGAAAAACCATTCTCAGAAAGGCAAAAGGTCTCTCACTTAATAAGTGATTATCTCTGCAATAGAATTACTTTATTATAACAATTCCCTCAATATCAAAATTAGCCCAATGTCAGGTCTCTATATAATAAAGGGTTGAAAGACTATCAACAATTAAAAGATTCAGTTATAGAGGTCTACCTAACATTTCAATTTTCTAGTTCAACTCTTAGAAAACTCTCTTTATGCCTCTTACCAGAATTAGAAACTCCTCACAGCCTGGCCCCTTCCTCTTTCCAGGCTTCTTACACTTACTCCTCCTCTCCTAGTACAGTACTGTAAATTCTGCTGACATTGGTCTTTTTGTTCCTCATACAAGTCATGCTACCTCCTAACTCAGTGCCTTTTCACTAGATCTTATTCCTATGCAGAGAATTCTCTCTCTCTTCACATCCTCTGGGCTTCAAAACTTAGTTCAAATCTTAATCTCTTCAGGAGGCCTTTTCCAGTCCTCTGATCTCTCCCCTTACCTTTCCTCTGCCTTCCCTCTGTGTGTGTGTATATATATATATATATATATATATATAGTATGTAAAAGATTTTGCATGTGGTCTCCTCTATTGGACTATTGTACTCAAGGGCTGGGACCATGCATGCTGTGGTTTTTCTTTTTAATTCCAGTGTTTAGAACTGTGCCTGTCACATAATAAGTGCCTAATACTTGTTGAATGACTAAAAGAAGTATGTGACATCTGCTCACTACTATCTATAATATTTTGTATTCCTGAAGTATATGACATAAATACTTCAAAGTGTATGTGTGCATATATGTACTTGTGTTTATTTCCTCTGTGCACATATTCTAAGGAGTATAGATTCATTTTTTCTAAACTCATTCACAAAGATAAAAAAGATTTTTTTAAATTTCCACTTATATAATTCATTTTATGATACAAAAATCTCTGCCAAATACAATTTCCCACACCATTCATTTTCTTGAATAAATTAAAAAAAATTTTAGTTCTCCCCAATGGTGAAACCAGATGATGTAGGCAGCACAACAGTAAATATGATATATAATTATATCTTACCTATCAATTATTGAAACCTAGCTCCTTTCTTGAACACTAAGGAAAGAGCCAAGAATTCAGGGCCCTCCCTTCTTCCAGAGTTATCTCCCTATCACTAATAAACATAATTCAGTCATTGACTGGTTTAGTATGTCAGCCTGAGAAATAGCAATACAGCTTCAAAAACAAATACTCTTTCTTTTAAACCAATTCTGATCCATTCTAAAGCCATCAGTCTTCCATCCCCACTCAAATATATGTTGCTCTAAGAGAAATGACTTTTTACCCCCCAAAAAATTCTACTGGAATGTTTGATGGCTAAGACAGAAATGAAAATTTTCTAGTTACTGAAAATCTTCTAAAGAGAATTAATAGAAAAAGGAAATGAAGTTTTTATAAATCAACAATTTAGGCAACAGAGATTAAGACCTAGCCATCTAGATTTATGAATAAATCAGTTATCCCATTGTGGTTCTCTGAATAGCAGTAAACAGCCTAACAGTAAATATGTGTATAGTGAAACTACAAAGTGACAGTTACACACAGTGGAAAATTTATGTCTAAATTGGTTAAATCATTTACCTTCCAAAGGAAGAGTAAAACCTGGAAAATTCCTATGGTTGTTCCTTTCCTTTACAAGAACCTCAACTACATATCTATATGTTTAAGCAAAACTTCACTTCTCCTATAAAAGTTGTCCTTATTATTATTAGCAAGCTAACTACTTTCAGGCAAGAATCTTGTTTTTGTATTGGTATCTCGAATGCTTAATATATCAGTACTTAAATGTATTTCTGTTCATAACATTATCCTTCTATTATTCCATTAACTACTTAAATTTAAAGTCACTCAAAGATTACATGCTACGTTTTTCAATGAGAATATCACATTACCTGGGAAAGAAAGGTAGGACATTCCAAGCAGCAGAGAACATTCAGGATAAAGAGAATGATACAGCTATTGTTTTCTGTCAATTGAGATGGAAAATGGATGAAATGAAAAAAATACCTAGATCATTTAATAAGGAAAGCTTCTAGTAAATATTGAAAAAACACATGTAGAACACTCACCCTCCCCAGAAATTTATAAGTATACTTGAAGAAACAATCCTTTTAAAGTGGTGGGAGTGGAGAAAGGACTGGTTCAATCAGGTGATTTATACTGAGACACCAACCAGTTGTAAACAATTTGCTTTAAGTGGATAAATGGAAAGGTCTGGCAATTGTATTTTTTAAGGGGATGGAGGAAAGGAATCTGCCTTCATTAGAGAAGAATGAAATTTAATTTACAAATAGAACTATTTCTACTTAAAGTCACAATGTTTAAGTATTTAAGAGGTGACATCTAAAATTGCTATTAATTACCTTTACAAACAAAATCCAAGAAGTCCCAGGATAAACTACTTACCACTACAAAAATAGAGAATATCTAGTCATTCCTTTTGAAACATTTAGACATGCCTTTTCTTTTATTTTTCCTTTGGCTGTTCTTTCTGTCACCCACATAACATGTAGCCTTTTGCCTCTAAGTTACTCAAGAATGCTCTTTTCTTCCTTTCCTTTTCATTAACATGCAAAGAATATATTGCAATAGTTTAGTACTATGAGATGCAGAGTAATTCTATTCTATGGGATAGAAAAACAACATTCAATTATTGTGATCATACTAATTCATCTTGGACACTTTCTTCCTACCCCCATACTACCGTCTTTGAATGATTAGCACAGACTAAGCAGCTGGTCTACCAGGAAAAAAAAATGATGTCAGCTACAGTTACATCACAAAACAGAAATTCTACTTTTAAAACTAAATTTGTGCTTTGTTCAGTAATTTTTCAGTCATGTCTGACTCTCCAGTGATCCCATTTGGAATTTTCTAGGCTGAGAACCTGGAAATGGTTTGCAATTTCCTTATTTGGCACATTTTACAAATGAGGAAACTGAGCTAAAAAGAATTAAATGACTTGCCCAGGATTGTATAGCTATTAAGTGTATGAAATCATATTCGAAAACTCAGATCTTCTTGACTCCAGGCCTAGCACTCAATCTACTTTGCCACCTAGATGCCAAATTATTAAAGTAATTATTTGTCCTCCTTTGGAATTTTCTTCGCAAAGATATTGGAGTGGTTTTTCCATTTCTTTATTCAGTTCATTTTTTAAAAAGTGGAATCTACCTGCCCCTAAATTTGTGCTAGTAAAACTGCCTTAATTAAATGTTTGTTGACTGACTTGCTGACTGGTATATGCCCTAACAAGATAGAACAGTCAACCCTGTATGAACAATCAGCCCAGAGACTTTTAAGTTAACTAACCATAAATCCTTTGCTAAATCCTCTGGTTCTTTAAAAACCTCATAATTCTCAGTACCCTCACTACTCCTAGGTAGTCAAAACTGGCTGCTGATATTAGTACTTCAATAAACACTTATGAACCATACCCTAAACTGGCTTCCCTAACGCTTTTATTTCTGAACATTCTTGCTCCTTTCCCTAATTTTGCTGTTCTTTAACTATTTGAATTCTAACGGACTTTTAAACTTTCTTCTCTTTTACATAGGCAACTCTGAATAGCCTGGCCTTTCCTACTCAAGAAAGAGTCTATATAATGTAGATATACTGCAAATTATTCATCATTTATGCTCTGTTTCCATTTGGACACATGGTTCTGAATTGTACTATTAAAGGGAAGAAGCAGAAATAGTTGAACTCTTGTGTCTGTGCTGGGATGATAATAAACACCTTTCTATTCTGGAATTCATTGGTAAAATATGGTATTCAACAAGCTTCTTTTCCCTACATCTGTGTAAGGATGGGGAAGGAAGATAAGGAAATTAAACAATAGCAAGATAAAAGACACAAAGGCATACTTAGGCCCACATCTGAATTGGCCTCAACTAAATCCACTGAGAAAAAACCTGGCAATACTTACTATGAGGACCTATACGTGAATAAAGTCCAAAAGAAAAAACAAAACAAAATGTGTTTTAACTTGAGACAAGAAAGCTTTATCAGTGCCAATTACATGAGATAGAAGAGATTGAGAGCACTGTGTACAGTGTAACAATTCAAGAATATGGCAATGTGGTTGGCATAAGATTTGAAGTAAAAGCTGAATAAGAATATAAATATTTTGGAAAGCAGACTCTGGAAGGTCATTAATGATGTATAGATGTTGGCAAATCAAGGGGATTTGGGATATGTATTATGAGATCCACACCTGGTATCTCTATGGCACCAACTGAGAGGACTTATGCACCTGTCACTTTCTATTGGTAAAGAAGTAATACCATGTAGGTTGGCACTGGCCGCTGGTCCATGAATTAAGCAAAATCACTAAGGCCATTAAACTCTAGTCTTAATTTAACTACTCCCAAAGCTCTTCTGTATGGCAGAAGCCTAACCAGTTCTAGCTGAAAAGAACAAAGGAAACATCACATTAGCTCACCTCACTCCACTGAATCAACCGAGCTGCTGTTATAAATATCATTTCCTCCTGCTGAA
The DNA here is from genome assembly GCF_016433145.1 of Gracilinanus agilis. Taxonomy (NCBI): domain Eukaryota; kingdom Metazoa; phylum Chordata; class Mammalia; order Didelphimorphia; family Didelphidae; genus Gracilinanus; species Gracilinanus agilis. The sequence continues at coordinate 142,209,340 of NC_058133.1, forward strand.
GGTTGGGCGACAAGCCAAACTGCTCTGCCATAGCAGTAGCGGTAGGGGATCGGGGAGGACAATCTCCCTAGCCATCTCTGCTCTGATGGGGCTGGGGTATTTCTATACAAGCTGTCAAGAAAAGGCAATATGCCTACTATGTTCAATTGCTAATTCACAATCAACTTTCTTATTTTTTTTCAGACCCACCAGAAGGAACAGTATTTATCGCTTTAAAAGGAGTGGAAACACAGAAGAAAAGTAACTGTTTGAACACTTGGGTTGAGGCAGACATGATTGGGGACGTAGACTTGAAACTACCACACCAATGCAACTATCAACAATTTGGAAATAAGTCTTGATCGATGACACATTTTAAAACCAGGGGAAATGTGCATCGGCTATGGGGGGGGGGGGGGGGAAGTAAGAGCATGAATCATGTAACCATGTTAACTTTTCTAAAAAATAAACATTAAAAAAAAGAAATTACAAAAAAGAAAAAATATATATATTAGCAGAGCTTTTCTCTAACTTGAATGTCCTAATTGACTTCTGGCTCTTTGGTATAGCCCCATTTTAAAGTTACTTTTGTGAGAACAAGAACATTTCAAACAATTCTTTTGGACCAAAAAGAAAAATATTCCTAATTAAAATGAAGGAAACTGTGACAGATTTACAATCAGTAAATTCATATAGCTCGTGTCAGAGAAAGAAATGAAAATGCCCTTATATTATTGTACTATATTTTGCAGGGATTCTAGTCTATTCAAAGTCTGGGTTCTTTAGTTACTTATTTATTTATTCTGCAATGTATCTTTTGTCCATTTTTGTCTGTAATTATTTCCTTAACTAGAAAGCTATCACATTCCTGGAAGGTTCCCTCCTCTAGACTTTCTAACTTTCCATTTTTGTTTTTAAACCCTAACTTTCTGTCTTGGAATCAATACTAAATGTTGGTTACATAGAAGAAGGGTGGTAAGAGCCAGGCAATTAGTTAAGTGATTTGATAAGGGTCACAAAATGGGAAGTATCTGAGGACAGATTTGAACCTGGGACCTCCAGGCTCTAGTCCTGGCTCTATCCACTGAACTACCTAGCTGCCCTGCTTTCTATTTTCTACAAGGGACTTTTCCATCCTCCCTATCTTCCCACAATTCTCCAAAATTCCCCCCATGAGATTTTCCTTCCATTTACAATGTATATATCTTGTATTTATATAGTTGCATATAGTCTCCCCTCAAGAGAATGAGGGCAGAGACTGTATATTTCCGTTTAAATATATATATTTATATGTATATAAGTATATATATTTCTGGATATATATATATACACATATATATATATATCTCCAGAGCTTATCAAAGTAATTGACACATAGTAAGTAAGCACTTAATAAATTCTTACTGATGATCATGATAAAATTGAATGGGGTTAAAAATTTGGTCCAGCAATTTATGGTTTTGTCATTCTCATTTTTAAAAATGGTCCAGTAAGTTATTACTTATTGAAGTGAGATTTTGGAATTTCTATGAATTTTACATATTAAACATATATGTATATGTATACATGTCATTTCAAATGTTTTTGGAAATCTAAATACAGGCATTTTATGTCATTACTTTAATACTATTTTCTCATTTGAAAATGAGATATATTCTATGAGGAAGCATGATTGTATGAAATACTGATTTTTAAAAAAATTTTGTGACATTTAATAGACATTCCAAGAGGTCTCACTGTATAAATACTTAAATTTTTATTTGCATTTCAAAAAATCAAATAGCTCTAGTAAAAATTTTTAAATGGTCTGATAAAACCTTAAAATGTATTTCTGTGAACAAGTAGTATTTTTAAAAAATAGAGATGTTCTTGAATAAGGAATCCTAATCTAAAAGTAAGTATAGGAAAGAAAGCCTAGAATATAGAGAACAAAAAAGTGAGGTAAAAATAAATCATTGTGTGTATATTTAGAAATCTGAGAAACACTGTCAGCTAAAGCTTACATATGCAAAGTATTACTTTAAAGTAGGCCAAAGGTCCAAAGGATATCTGTTGTGCCTAATTTACTGACAAAATTATTGGCTAGTCAGAGTAACAGCACTTTCTCACATAATAGATGTGCAGAAATCTGTGGAAAAGTGACAACACTGCAAAAATAAAGCATAAAGTCAACATTTGCTGTTGGTTTTCTTGTGCCAAATCAACTTAATAGTCTATATTAAATGACTTTAAAATTAAATCTATTTTTTTATACTCACAACAAATATTTTTTTCTTTCCATCTATCACTCTGCACTTTTCTGCCTACATAAATCTTTTAACAGAATCTTAAACATTTTTAAAAAGTAGGAAAAACCACATGTAAAACTATTTTTTAAAATTAGAAGGTATTTGTATTCTTTTCTAACTGTGTATTTTATTTCATTTTATCACTGCTGGTCATTCAGCATTAACCTGTAAATTGTTGGGACTTGTGAGTGGGGTCCCAAAGGAATCTTGCATATGGAATCAGAGGATGTGAGTCAAAATCCTGTCATTATCCCTTATTAAATGTGTGATCTCTTACGATCTTTACGATCTCTAGGCCAGTTTCTTCAACTACAAAATGAAGAGTTGAACTAGATGACTTTTAAAGTCCTTTCCACATCTAAACTCATAATTTTATCTCGAAATTAAATTTTACAAACTGCCTAGCTTAATATTCAAAAACAATATTGTAGTACAACATTTATTTACTGATTTAATCTAAGGTTCTAATATGTGAACTGGGGATATGAAATAAGCAATATTAATTCTACATCTTAAAATAGTCTATAATAAATGGGAAGGGAACAGATATTAAAAGGAATTAGGCACCTACTAGGAGCTGGAAGCTTCGAGGTAGTACAGTGGATAGAGTGCTGGGTTGGCCTAGAGTCAGGGAAGTCTTCTTCTTGAGTTCAAATCTAGCCTCAGATACTTATTAGCTGTGTGACCCCACCTTGGCAAGTCACTTCTTCCTATTTGCTTCAGTTTCCTCATATGTAAAATAAGCTAAGCTAGAGAAGGAAAAGGTAAACCACTATAGTATCTTAAGACCCCTGGCAAAGAAAAACCCTAAATGGGGTCATGAGGAGTCAGAAACAACATGCAGGTGCTGTGCAAAAGCTCTTAACAGATATGACCTCATTTGATCTTCACAATAACCCTGTGAGGAAGGAGTTCTTAGCCTCCTTTTATAGCTATGGAAACTATGGCAGTCAGAAATTAAATGAAATTAAATGCCAGTCACACAGATAGTAAATGTGTGAAGTTAAATTTGAACTCTGGTCTTTCTGACTCCAAGATCAGCACTCTATCCACTATACCATTTATACCTGCCTCTCATAATTGAGAATATTTCAAATTTATAAATGATATTTCATATATTGCAATTTGAAGAATTTTGGGGGTAGATTTTATTTATCTGATTTTTTGGTGTCTCTTCAATGACATTTATATTTTAATATTATTAAATATTTTGTTTTTAAAGAATAAAAACCTTTACAGTTGAAAGGGAATTTAATAGTCACATTGCCTAGAGTCATATCTAAAAAGAATCCTTATTATAATAAGACCTCCAATGAAAGAGACACCATCACCTATTTCATTTATGAACAGCTCTAAATTTTAGGAATTTTTCCTGATATCAAGCCTAAATTCAACTCTTTACAACTTCTACTCTCTGCTTCCAGTATTTCCCCTTGGGGTGCCAAACAGGAACCTTTCAAATTCCTCTGCAATATTATAACATTTAACACTTGAAAATATTATGTCTTCCTGTGAGTCTAACCATTCTCAGATCACCTCCATTCAAACTGATAGCTTTCCACTGAACAACCCATTACCTTGTCTATATCCTTCTACAACACTGGCACCCAGAACCCAATAGAATACTCCCACAATATTCCAACTAAACTATAGTAAGCCTAGAACAGATTAGAACAAGACTATCACTACCTTATGTCTCTTGATGCAGGCTGAGATAGCATTAGCTTTTGTGGATGCCACATCACATTTCCAATTCTTAATGAGCCTGGAGTCCACTAAAACCATCAGATCTTTTTTCTGACAAACTAGAGAATAAATCTGAAAACAAAAAATAAAGACAAATAACGTTTCTCTTTCCAACATGATGATATAAAAAGCACTATAAATAGATATCTTAATTATTTTTTCAACTCTAAATAAGTAAAATACTTTTATTAGCTACTTGGCTGTCTATCACATACTTACAGACTATTAAATAGAAGCAACCTTTAAAGGTCATATACAAATTGAAGTCACGTACAAATAGATGTGATACTTATTTTTGATATTGCTAATTATATGACCTTCAAACCAATATATTATTTCATTAGAGTGGCATTACTTAACTTCATAAGGGTATATGGTAGCAAGGAAGAAAAGGTCATCTCTAGTAAGATGTCGTTATCAAGTCATAAAGCCACAGGTTCTAAAAATAAGGCCTCCATGACAAGCCAATCTGAGTCTTCTATTTTATTCTTTACATCCCTTAGAGCTCTTCTGCACCACTTGATGGATAACCTCCTTTCCCTTTCCTCCCTCAGTTTTTATTACACCATTCCCTTGCTGGTTCTTTTTCTAATTGTCTGGTATATACTTTCTCGTCTTCTTTGCAGGATCATAATCCATGTCTCATTGCTTTGAATGGATATAACCTAAATTTCTTCCCTGGGCCCTCTCCTCTCTCTTTCTGGGGGAACTCATTAGTTCTTGTAGATCTAACAATAATTCATACAAACTACTACCAAAGTTATATATTCAGTTCTAATCTCTCTTGAATTCCAATCCTTTAACACAAACATCTTTATTAGACATCTCCAAACATAAGTCCCATTTTAATGTCAAACTCAGCATTTAAAAATAATTATTTTCCCCTCACATTGATCCCTTTTTCCTAATATCCCTATTTCTGGCAAGATTAGCCACCATTCTTATCAGTGTCACAACCTTAGAGTCATTTTCTCAACTTCAATTCTCATAGTCAATTGCCAAGTATTTGTTCTTCTTCAACAATAATATTTCTCACATCTTTATCTTCCCTGCACTCACTCAGAATAACCATCTTACTTTGGACCCTTTAATCACCTACCTTTTGACTACACTACTGCAGCTGGCTCCTAACTAGTCTCTTTTCTTCAAATCTCCCTCCTCTTCAATCCATTCACCTTACAACTGTCAAAGTTATACCCAAAAAGCACATATCTGAACATGCCATTCCTCTCCATTAAGAAGCTCTTGTGATTGTTTCTTGCTTCCTAATTTGGTTATTGAAACTCTTTTCAATCTAGCACTAGTTTATTTTTTTCAAACTCAAGATACATTACTCTATTTCAGGCCCCAATATGATAGTTTAACTGGCCTATTTATTATTCTTCATTCACAAGAATCTTAGAAAGCCTAGATACCTCCAAAGGAAGTCTAACTCAATCTTCCAATTGCTACTGAGATTCCTCCACAAATTACTTTTTATATCTACTTCGTGAATATTTTAGATTTACTTTTCTGTGTACAAGTTGTTTCCACCTAATAAAATATTAGCACCTTAAGTGCAAGGGCTTTTGTTTTGGTTTTTATAGCCTTGTCACATTACAATAATTGACAGTTATAAACTTTTAAATGTTTGCTGAATCAGCAAATGATTATGAAAATTTATTTGGGAAGGTTATTCAAGTTGCAGGGTTTTAGTACAAAGATAATTATAATAACTATAACATAAAGTATAATACCTATGAAAGTTAAAACTGTTTGCTGCTTTTGTAGCTGAGATAACTTTGACCTTCAGTGAATTAATTTTATCTCCCCTGGTATTGCAGAATAACCTACTCAGAACTGTCCTAGAGAAGTAAAAGATCTGTTGCTGTTGGTCTGAAAGGATCACAGGAGGGAAGAATAGAGTTGCTGCTAGCCTTTTGTTACCCATTTCCAATACTCATCTAGATTTTGACATTCATGACATCAAACTCTTGAGACCAATCATAACTTGTTCCCTGCCTATGAAGTCCTGTTGTTTTTTACTTCCCAAAACCTACAAAAGAGAACTGTCCTCCTTCATTCAGAGCTTTAATTTTGTTGAGAACAAGATCCTATTTACTGATAAATCTGTGCTTTTACTCATAAATTGATCATGCATGGAACTTTGTGTCTCAGTTTACCTTAATTTTAACTGTTACAGGATTACTTTAGTAACTGGCAGCTCTACTTTAAACTTTATTATTATTCCCACCCCCTCATCCAACAGGTGGCAATTATGTCAGAAGCTGGGTAGATAGTAAATGGAATCAACCCACACTGATCAATAATATGGGAAACACTTTTGGATCCATCCACAAATGACTCTTGCACTATGAGGCAGGGCAGGCCTCAAGCCTCACTGACATTTAGATATGTCCTTGTCATCCTCTACAAATTCAAGTATTTTAGAGATAAGCAATCATAAAACAGGATACATTCCATTGGAGAGAGTTGGCAAAAGTGAGTGATTTGGGATACAGAAAGTAAGGAAAAAAGTTTACTTCAAATTTCTGCTCTAGGAAAGTCAAGGTAAGACAAAAATTCGGTTTATATGAAGACATAAACCTTGGTTTACTCTCTAATTTCAAACACCAGGATTTCATGTGATGAATAAGTCAGTCTACTAAGAAGACAGAGTACATTACTAGCATAAGACCTTTAATTTGTCCTTTTTTTAAGTGAAACTTTTTGAGGCCAACACTATTAAAAATGTGGAGAACACTGTAGGAAGACTGTGAGAACACTCCATATTTTGATCTGTTATTTCCTGTCTAAATATAAAAGCATTTAAGAGGGCAGGGTGGTAATAACTATATTTATACTTCTTTGGTAAGGAGAAAAAAATTTTTAGGGAAAGACAGACACTGAATGTCTCCTATTGAGCATGTGTTAGATCTGATCATAAGTCTTAAGAAGAGGTTTTGAGAGAATCAATTAAAAGCAAAACAAGATTACATTAGTACATTTAAAATGATCATATATTTAAACAATGATAAAGTTCTCATCAAGATATTCAAAACACAAGGAAACAAACTGAAATAATTCCACAATGTTTTGAAATATTTATTCAGTATTACAAATATTTTTATTTGAAGAGTCTTTATTGCCCTGCAAAGTGGTGATTTCAGTCTCCCCTTGTAAAAACAATAGGGAAATCGAAAATAAAATTTGGCAAATACTGTTGGACAAAACATGGGATGTTTTGAAAAACCTAAAAATCTTTCTTTGTTCCATTTCTAGATCTACTGTTTAAACTGAGGTCAAATCATTTAACTTGTCTTTACACTTTAGTTTTGCTAGTGCAAAAAGAGCAAAATAATATTTTCTACTATATACTTTATTTAATATTAATAATGAAATAACTGACTTTGAAGGTAAGCATATTATAGCATCATTAAATATAATAGAAATATTACTAAATGTATTATTACTACATAGTGGAGGGAGCAATGGAGTTAGGTGAGCAGCTAATCCCTTCATTGCATCAGATTATCTTGACTTTTTTAACTGTCCCAAATGGTAAAACAATACATTTAGTTGAGTTTTTTCCCAAGGGGAATAGACAGAACTAGTATATCAGAGGAAGAGGAGAAAATCTTTTAAGAAAATTCTCAAAGCACAAACGTTAATTAGAAATTAGAAAGCTTGTGCTTTAAATTTTTTACATAAAAAGTAAAAAGATTAATTTATTAAACTGTTTCTTGCTTTCAAATTAAACAGGTCTAATTTCACTCAGTTTCAGGAGGGTATTCATTAAATAAACATTACTGATTTTTAAATTCCTGCAATTTCAGTAGACACAACATTGCCTGTTTCCTATTTGAGATCCCTTCAAATGTTATCACTGACAAAACTAGAGTCACCAGGTGACTCACCTATGATGACAACAAATAGACCTATCCATTTTCTACAGAAAGCTTAAAACTTGGTTGCTGGGCACCAAGCAGCAACAGTGACCCAATCCTCTTCCCTTAGAAACTTAGGACTGGGTCAATAATCATTTCAAACATAACTTGGTTTGAATTAATAAAGTGAGGTTTGCTAATGGTTCTTGGTATATTTCAACCCAATAGTGTCCACAAAAACCGAATTTAGAAGAATCCAGGAAGCAGGATGCATTAAAGAGTACGTTAAGAAATTATGGATTAAGTGGCAACATGGAAAAGACACTGAGAGCACTGAGAAATGGTGCTGGAGGGATGAAAACGATCATCCTAATAAAGAGAAGAGAAAGGAGATACCTCACAGTAACTCTGATTTTCAACTTTAGAAATTTAGAAATTAAACAATCCTCCAAATCCCAACCCTAGTCAAAAACACCAAGCACCCTAAGCCTTCCCAGACATCAGCCTAACCGCGTGGCGGGAAGGGATTCACACAAGTGTTGGGAAATACTCGTCAGGAAATATCAGAAGAAAGATCCAGAAGCGCCCGCTCAGGCACTCTAAAGGACCCTGGGGAGGCCAGGGGCTGGGGCTGCAAAAAATTTAGAGCCAGAGGGCAATAAACGACCGTGACTCACCCCGGAGACTCCGTTGATAGTGCCCCAGAGCCTCCTCTAGGGCAGTGTCCCCCAAAGCCTCCTCCAGGGAAGGGTCCCCCAGGGCCTTCGCCATGCGGTGACCCCGGGCCCGCAGACGCCCCAGATGTGGGGAGGGCTCCAGGAGAACCCCAGTCGGCGGTAACGGGCCGACCTTCTCCCAGCTTCCAGACGTCTCAGTAAGAGGGGCGCATGCATCATCGCACCTGGCTCGCGGGGGCGCTGTCCACCCACCGACCCCCATGATGGATAGTGGAAGTTGTAGTCCGTCACGGTCACGAACAGCCGGTTTTCAGCCCCTAAAGAGGCCCCCAGCATACTACAATTCCCAGGAGGCACCGCGCATAGAGAAGAGGCGGTTTGGTCTCCAAGCACCCGTTGCCTAGAGACAAGCGTGGAGGCTCCGCCCTCCTTTCCCCTCACACCGCTACTCTTCCCCCCACCCCCATCTCGTCTCTTAGGCAATCTGAACCATCTAACTACCAAGAACAACCTTGTAGAGGCCTTTGCTGTACAGAGTTGGGAAAATGCTCTTCATCCATGGGTTCCCTCAGTTAAGCGAATGAGAAGATATGACTCCTTTTTACGACCCCATCTTCGTTTACTACTGCTAGAAATTGCCCTGGCTGGAGAAAAAACTCAATCTTTACAATCCAAGGTGCGGAGTTTGCGAAGACTACAAATCCTAGCATGCCAAGCGAACAGGCCTCTGTTGTTGAATTACCGCACTGCCCTCTGGGATTTGTAGTCCGTGTTGGTTGCAGTCCGAGCTAATGACAGTGGTTTCTTCATTGTTCGTGCTGGTCCGAGCGGCACGCTTGCGCAGTGGGCTGCTGCGAAATCGTGTGGGTGGGACAACGACCCTCCAGGCAACTCCTTTTCATTGTCTGCCCTTGGCGCCTGCGCAGTAAGAGAGAACGGGGCGAGGAGGAGGGGCAGGGCCCCCTCCCCCGGCTCTCCTTACGCGCCTGCGCAGTGGGCGGCCGCTCTCTGCCGTTACCGCTATGTGTGGGGCGTGTGTGGAATAACGTTATTGCCGAGCACGGTGAAGAGAACGGGGAGTCCGGGGGCGACGGCAGCGACGACGACTACGACGACGAATACGGCGACGGGTTGGCGGGCGGGACGGCGTGCGAGAGACTCACGGGACGCGACGCGCCCCGCCTCCCCCGTCCGGTCCCTCTCGCTATGGTGAGGGGTAAGTGATGCGCTCCGCTCCGCTCTGCCGCCTGTCTTAGTGATGGTGATGCAGCCACCGCCCCTTCTCCATATCCTCTTTCCCGGAGAGCCCCTGGTGTGCGGCCGGGTTTTCGGGGCGGAGGGGTGCAGCGGGGAGAGGAAAAGGGGG
>NC_058133.1:142224183-142277473 GCF_016433145.1 Gracilinanus agilis
TGCCCCCCCCCGCCCCCGGGGATTTGTGCAGCACCGCCTCCTGGCCCCCCCCCCCTCCCTTCCCCCTATTCCCTCCGGGCGCCACTGGGCAGTGCTACCCTGGGCCGCCTCCGCTGCTGCCGCCTAACTCCTCCTTTAATGTGGCATTTATTCATTTTCTGTTTTCTGGCTTTGTGCCGCTCCTCCCACCGCCTTAGTAGAGGGTTGAGAGGGGAGAAATTGGCGGGCCGGCGGGAGGGAAAGAGCTGCTAGAGACTGTGATAAGAGAAGGGGACAAGATTGGTGCCCGGATTGGATCTTGGAAAGATAATGCCTGGGTTATTTTGTGTGTGTGTGTGTGTGTGTGTGTGTGTGTGTGTGTGTGTGTGTGTGTGTGTGTGTGTGTGTGTGTGTGTTGGGCGGGGCAGGGTGGGGGGAGTTTCTGTAGGTAGAAGAAGGGGTACGGAAGACCTTCTGTCAAGCACACACTTGACTGTGATTGCCTCTCCCAATATTCTTAATCCTTCCAAACCAGAGGGAGGAGGATCTCTTCCTTGTCAGTTTCATTGTCCCCAAGATGCTCCCATTGGGTCTGGTATGGTTCCATCCATATTATGCCCACTATGGAACTGGAAATAATAGTACTTGTTTCTGCATTATATAAGCATTTTACTATGTGTGTCTGTCTTTATTCCGAATTTCCTTTGTTTATTTTTTTCTAAAGCATGTAAGCTTCTGGAGGGCAGGAACCACTTATCTGAGTATCCAAAAGTGTTGTGGTACTTAATATAAAAGCTTCTTGACAAAATTAGGCTCTACCACAGGCCCAACATTATAGTTTTTGAGAGGGAAATGAGTAGAATTATTTTCTTTTGTTTTCCTTTTGTCTAGGCAATATACCAGTATTCTATTTCTGGAAAAAATCTTTCGTTTTATTCTTAAATCAAGTAAGACAAAGAAATACACCTGATTAGAAATATTTCTGTTTCTCATTGCCTTTTGTGTGTTTCTCTTAATGAAAAATCACTACCATTATTGAGGAACAGAAAATATTTATATGAAGACATTTTTCATAATTTCAATCTTAAAAATTCTTTATAAGAGAGTACTGGCCATATATCAAATCAAGGGATAGGAAGAAAAAATAAAGAAGGATGAGGAACTCTCTAAGGAAGAAACCAAGAGAATGGGGATAGTGATATTTTGAATACACTAACTAGGATTGTCAGTTATGAATATGCCAAATGGATGAAGAACATATTTCAGCCTTTATGTGAAAGCCAGGTTTACAGTTATTGTTTTCCAACCTTGGAGATAATAATTATGAACTAGAATAGTAGACTCACAGAATGTTAGACTAGCTGAAAGGGACCTTATCATGTACACAGTCTCTCCATTTTGCAGATGAGGAAACAGGCTCAGGTAATAATATATTTTGTTTTGTCTAAGATATTTTTGAAAAATCAGTGGTAGAGAATCCAGACTAGTATTGAGAGATTCTTGATCTTTTTTTATCCTTTTATCATAGTACTGTCTTTACACAAGTTGAACTCAATTTCCTTTTTTTAATATAGAAAAGAATTCTTTACATGCATCTTTTTTATTGCAATCCTGTATACTTTAGATTATCTTTCATAATCAGAATAGTTGATAATTATTTTACATTTAAACATTTTCTTTTTTGTTACATAATTAAAATTCTAGACAGATGAAATTAAGAAAATAAGATTTATATATGGGCGTCATTAACTTGTAAAAATATGTGTCCTAAAATGGACTTATCTGAAGAGGGTTTAAAAAAATGTGATTTTTTATATATATATATATATATATATATATACATATACATATACTCAACTCCATTATAAAAGATCTGATCTTGATCTGACTTCTCTTCCCTTCCCTTCGCCTCCACCCCACCTGTGAGGTTATTAGTATAGGAATTCTGGTTTGAGAAACTAATGCAGATTAACAATTGTTCAGCAACTAATAGTTTTAGGGCATTGTCCTATGCACTAATATTTAGGTTACTTTCTTAGGTCACACTGAACACAAGTCTAGAAGCTAGGTTTCTATAAGAATAAAAAATAAGTCAAATGAAGTAATTAATTTTTTCTCTGATTAAATAATAATAGCTAGCATTTATATGGAGTTTTAAGGTTTGCAAAGCACTTTATGTATGCTATTTCATTTGATTCTCACAATAGTTTCTGAGATAATAAGTAACATCATTACCTCCATTTTGTATATGAAGAAAATGAGACTGAGAGGTTTCATTGACTTGCTCAGTCTTCCAGGAATTGAGCTTGTTAGGTTAGGGTAAGGAGGAGAAGGAAAAGTCCAAACATTGAGGAGTAGATTGGAGAATGGAATGAGCATAGGAGGAGTAATTCATGAAGGTCTGAGCCAAAGACTCACCAATCAGAAGAGAAGGATGAGGAATCATTTACTATCTATTCTTAGTAATTTGTCGAAAAGTAAATATTAAAGTGTGATGGCACATTTCAATCTGTACATTTTATTCATTTTACCGGCTATATTTTTATATATTGTTTTAAGATGTTTAGGGATTTCCCTATTTCTGAATGTGTACCCTTTTTATGGTTTATTATTTTTCCTGAGTAAATTGCCTGAATTCAGTATAAGAAATTTCCATGTAGACCTATGTTCACATTTTTATAACTTAGGAATTTTATATTTTATTGTTTCCTTGGGAATCTGTAATTATATCTTTGTTGGACTTTTAGTTTTATCCTGCTGAAAGGTACAATTTCTTAGAAGAATTCAATATATATATTAAATGTAAATGTTAAGGTTTAGAATTTTAAAAAATAATACCATGGTTACTGCTTTGCTATATTTTGTGTGAATACTGCTAACTTGGAGAGAAGGTTAAGTAATATATTGAGATTCAAGAAACTTGGTTTTGATTACTGACTAGGACTTACTAGCTGTGTGATCTTGAGCAAGGAAATTGAAGATAGTAGTACTTGAAATACCTACTTAATGGTGTTGTTGTAAAGAAATTGTTATACCTCAAAACATTATGTGAGTTATTATCCTTTTTTAATTATTTTTATTCTTCAGAATTAGAATTGACATAATTGAGAAATTGCATAGTGATACTTTCACTTTAATTATAGAATATCCTGGAAACTTAAAGTTGATACAAAAGATCTTTTTAATAGAATTATTTTTGTAAAAAAAAAATGTTTCTTGAAATCATATCACCCAAATTTTCTTTTCTTTTTTAGCTTTGAGATGTCAATAACAAACAATTCATAGTTTGCCATTTACAAACTTTATGCATAAGACAAACAACATAATATTGAATTTCTGACTTTTATTGTTTTTCAGGTAAGTGGGATTTCACAATTTGCAAAAAAAAATTTGACATAATCAAAAAGTACATGACTATTGCTTGATGGGTAGATAAATGGATTAAGTAGTACAGTACTACAGGTATTGATACTACTCCTAAAATGAGAACTCTATAAAGGTTAAAAAAGAAAGAAAAGAAAAACACTTGGACGGAATGGTGATCTTAGATTTGAATGGTCCCTCCATTAGGACAAGATTGTAAGGAATCCAGGCTTGTAATGCTATGCAGCTCTTGGTTTTTGTCCTCATGTATTCTTTGGAGGTTTACCTGTGTACTGGGAAGTTTTCCTTGACTTTATGTGCCCGTCAGTAGAACACGAAAGCTATCCATGTCGTCACTCTTCTAGTCAGACATTTCTTTGATAATTTCCTTTGTTCCACTTCCTCTTGTTCTAGTTCTTTGCTGGTAATATGCGGTAATCCACTCTGACCCATCTTTGTACATTTCCAAATCTCTTTAAAGTAACCCTAAACTATTATTCTTCGGAAAATGGTGGTCTTTGAATATTCAGCACTTCAACATCACCTGAATGGATGCTAAAAATGGGCCTTTTTTTTCAAACAGAAATTTAGGTTATTAAAAACACTGCAAAAGGTAATCATTCTCTAGCCCAATAGCCAATCAATCAATAAGAATTTTATTGATCACTTATGCTGAGTATATAAAGAAAGCAAGCATTTCCTGTCCCCTTGGAGCTTACATTTTAATAGGAAGAGTAAACATACCTGCAGAATAGATGGAAAGTAACCTCAGAAAAAGAGGATAAAGTAGCCTTCCCAGGAGACTAGAAAGGGCCTCTTGCAGAAAGCAGTATTTGTTGTCTTGAAGAAAACTACAATTTTAAAGAGGAAAAGATGAGGAAGAACATTCTAAGAAGGGAAACAGCCAGTAAAAATAACCGAAGACAGTAAATGGAATATCATGTTTGACAGATGACAAAGGGCAGTTTGCTTGGACTCTAGTGGATGTGAAAAGATAGAAAAGTATAAGAAGACTGGAAAGTCAAGAAAGAGGCAAGTTGTAAAGGATTCTGTGTCCAGGTCATTGTCCATTCATTGGATCTATCAAAGTCCTCTGACTTGATGGGCAAGGCTTTTGGATTTTCAGGTTCTTAATATAGTCTAGAAATAGACATTCTAAATTTACTTTGTTTTCCTATGTGGATAGTTAGACGAAACTCTTTTGAGTAAGAGATTTTATTTAGGAGACTACACCGTTTGACGATAAAGTCAGTGTAATGTCATATGTAAACAACTGTATAGAGGAACCTGCCTTCTATTGGGATTCCACCACCTATTTTGGATTCTTTATAGAATATTGTTCATGATACGAGTAAACACCTTAGGTAGACATATCAGTCTCTCTTTTACACCTTGCTTGATCAGAGAGTTGTTCAGCAAAGTTAGATCTTGTATGATTTTGACATCATAAATAGTAAGAATTATTGAAAAATATAAAATTGACTTGAAATATATTTATATAAAATTGTTGTGTTTACTTTAATTCAAATAAATATGCTTTATTCATTCATGTTTTTCCTGGTTGCTCTCTATCTTTAACTGCACTTTACTTTCCATAATATACTGCACATTACGTTTGAATGATCATACTTTGTAAAGCTACATATAATTCAAGAGCTGTTCCTGCCCATTCAGTTACGTTTGAATGATCATACTTTGTAAAGCTACATATAATTCAAGAGCTGTTCCTGCCCATTCAGTTATGAAAACTAACAAAATACATTGTTTCTGCTTAGCTTTGGAACTTTCACCTTAAATCATGGCTTCTCCCTGTCTATTGTATTAAAAATATAATTATAAGAGTCTGAAAATTTTATGAAAAGCATTCTATAGGAGAAAAGCATTACCTATTTATCCTTTCATTTGTGTAATTTTGTTTATTTGCTATTATACCATATTTTGACTAACCTGTTCATTTTAATAGGAAATATAGACTGAATTGAGAGGAGTGATGTTTGAAAAGTAGTGGAGAAAGTAGTTGTTCTACCATGCTCTACTGGGTCAAACCACTTTTGGACTACCTGATTATATTTTAAAAAGATGGGCACAAATTGGATGGCATCCCTGAGAGAGTGGTCAGAATGGTGAGGGAAATGCAGCTTTAAAAGACTTTGAAGAATATTTAGGGCTATGTGCTAGTGTTCAAGTAGTATATAGTGTAATCAAGTGCGGTAAAGATTGGACTTTTTTTGTTTGGCCCCAAAGGACAAAAAGAAGTACGTAGAAATTTTAAAGAGATTTAGGCTTAATGTAAGGACAAATTACCTAGGGAATAATGCTGTCCAGGAATGGAATCTACGGTAGCCTCTAGAAGTAATAGGCTCTTTATAGAAAATAAAGAATAAATCAAATGGTGTCAGTGACACAGCTATCACTATTCAGATTCATCACCATTATTCATTATTTTCTAAGCCCAAGATCCGAGGAAACTGGCAGCATATAAAGTCACAGGATTGTCTTAGGGTCAGATACGCTGGAAAAGAGCAACCAGTCCTAGAACCCAAGCTGTTTTGCTACAAAGAGATCTCACCTAACTCATGGTTTCTTCTTTTTTTCCAAGAGAATCAGTTCTGTAACAAAAGTAGAATGAGTTAGCTTTTCAAACACCAGCTTGAAAGTTCTCCAAATTTTTATGTTCTGGCTGAAGTTAGCTATACAGTGGTAGCACAGTTTGGTCTAATCCCAAGGACTTTTGACATCTCATTTTCCTTGCTGCCTTGGTTGCTCTAGTAAAGAAAAAAATATGTAAAGGGAAATATTTACCAATTTCTTAGAATTAGATAAAAGCATAAAGCCAAATTAGTAATGACATTTAAACATCATCTTTATAGAGTCATAGTCTTCAAGTAATCATCTCATCTAGTGCAACCTTTCATCCACTGTAAGAATCTCCTGTGGTCCAAAAGATGTGGTCCATTATCATCTACTTAAACATTACTTCAGATAAGGGGATCTCACTAGAAAGACAAGGTAGAACAAGAGCATTTCATAGGACTTATCTATATAGCTAGAAAAGACATTTAGTTTAAACTCATTTTAAAACTAAAGAAACTGAGGCAACTAAGTGGCTCAACAGATAGAGCACCAGGTGTGGATTCCAGAGTACCTGGATTCAAATCTGGCCTCTCTGGGCAAGTCACTTAACCCCAGTTTGCCTAGTTCTTGCCCTTCTATCTTAGTTGTTATTAAGATAGAAGGTAAGGGTTGTTTGTGGGTTGTTTTTTTTTTAAGATAAAACTAAAAAAAAAAAAAACTTTGTTTTTGGATAATTTACTTAACTTTTTTTACTTTCCTTATCTGTATAATGAAGAGATTGACCTTAATGACCTCTTGGGTCTCTTTCTGCTTAAGCATTCTGTGATTCTAACAAAGCAGATTATTACCAAATAATTTATAGCTAAGTAGCATAGTGTTAGATCTTGATTCAGGAACACCTGATTTCAAGTGCAGCCATAGACCCCTTTATTAGCTGTGGGCAAGCCACTCAACTTCTGTTTAAAATAGCCTTAAGAGTTTATTGTAAGTATCAAATAAGATAATATTTCAGTTCCCACCACATTTCTGTTGGTATATTCCCTTCCCTTCCTTGCAGTTTTCTTATCCTGTCCCCATTCAGGGATATGATATGAACAATACCTTTAAAAGATCACTTAGTTCAAAATTTCATCGCCCCTTTTTGAATCTCATGTCTATAATATGTTACCTTGGTAATTTGGACACATCTTAAAAGCTTGTTGAAATCTTTTAAAGTTTATCATTTTTTCATCCTGTCATCCAGTATAGTGTTAGCACACCAAAAAGGCAGTTCAGCACAAATGCAACTTCAGGAATAGAGCACATAAAACTATTTTTAGAGGGAGTACAGCTGTAATCCCACCCATACTGGGACAGGGAGAAGAAATTCTTTTTTGGGGGTATTTGAACCTAGATTTTACCAATCCTCCCTATGAGGAACAAGTGAGTATGAATAGAAGGAGAAAGAGTCAGGAAAAATAATTATTGCAATCTGGTTGTGGTGGCTTGGGGTCCTTTGCAGCTATCTGATACATTGGATATATCAGTGGGCCTGTAGTCATGATCTTAATTCATATTTAACCTCAGATACTTACTAGTTTTACTACCCTACGCAAGCCATTTTAAACCCTTGTTTGTCTCAGTTTCCTTAGCTGTAAAATGGGATAATAATTGCATCTACCTCCCAAGGTGATTTTTGAGGGACCAAATCAGAAAATATTTGTAAAGTGCTTATTACAGTACCTACTATGAAGTAGGTACCTAATAAATAAATAAATGTTTATTCCCTTTTCTAGGCCTTTCACATCCATTTGCTATTCTGAATTACTTTCCTTTTCTAAGAGGTACTGAGGAGATCATACCATCTCTGTGTTTTCATAAGGATGTCTTGTGAGTCTGTGGTTATATTCTTAAACTGTCATGAGTTCTGGCCATAGCTAGCACTGCAGGGCAACTGTCATCTCTGTTTCTTTAGATTCTATGATAACTGATAAATGACTTATGAGGCCACCCCCATTCTTTGTATATGTGTAAGGTCTAGTAATGTCACTCACACACAGCTTTGTTATCTAAAGAATAAATATAATTTTATCTCTTTAAGTCACTGATCAAACTGTTTTGAACAGCATGAGGTCTAGAAAAGTTTATGATTAAACCAATGAAATATATTTCCTAAATAAAATTAGATGGGATTAAAAATAATAGTAGGAAAGACACAGCAAAGGAATAATAAATGAAAACCCATTTAAAAATTTGTTTTTTGGGGGGCAGCTGGGTGGCTCTGTAGATTGAAAGCTAGGCCTAGAGAAGGGAAGTTCCAGGTTCAAATTTTGCCTCAGGCACTTCCTAGCTGTGTGACCCTGGGCAAGACATTTAAACCCCCTTGGCTAGCCCTTACTACTCTTCTGCCTTAGAACTAATATATAGTATTGATTCCAAAACAGAAGGTAAGTTTTAAAAAAAAATTGTTTTTAATTTCTTTAATTTAAATTTTAATTCTACAGTACTAAAGAAATAATGACAGTTAAAGGAAAGATAATTTTTGAGAAATTCTTTTAACTTGAAATGTCTCAAGATTGCTGAAGGACAACTAGTAAAGATGTTATTTTTTTAAGAGAGATAATCCTTCCTTTCAATTTATGCTTTTTTTTTTCTTCTGCAAAGAAGGTTAGCTTTTGCATTGGAAATTAAAGAACAAAAAAGACTTAAAGATAGCCAAAAGTATTAAGGGAATGTTGTGGAAGCACCTTTGATGAATTCAAGTCACCTGATCTGATTACATATAGCCTACCATACCGAAATAATTGACGCGTCATTGCTAAGCTACTATATGCTTTGCTATTCCACATATTTAAAAGATCATGGAAGACCATAAAGTGCTTTAAGACTGAAGGCCATTTGTTTTAATTTTCAGAAAAAGGGAAGAACATATTTTGCAAATTATAGGCCTGTGAGCTTGACCTGATTCCTAGGAAAATTATAAAATAGATAACAAAGAGTTGATTAGTAAATATCAAGGATAGGTCATGCCTGGCTAATTTTATTTTCATTTTTTGGTCTAGATTTTATCAAAGTTTTTGATATAATATCTTGTACAGTGATTGTGGAAAAGATGGAGAAATATGGACTAGATGATATAAAATTAGATGAATTCAGAGCTGGTTGAATGGCTGAACACAAAGTAATTGTTAGTGATCCAGTGTCAGCTTGACAGGAGGTCTCCAGGAGAAGGGTCCTCTAGGGATTTATACTTCAAATCCCAAATGCTTCAAAATCTTGAATAATTATAAGTTTGAAAGAATACTGTATTTAGAGTTAGATTTAGTTACATCACAATTAGTTTGGATAATGGGAAATAAGATTGATATTTTAAGTGATACTGGTTCAGATGTGTGAGCCATAATTCAGTTAATGTGATAGTATGCAAACCAATCAAAGGTTTTAACACTTTTGTGTCATCAGTCTGCACTTGCCTATTGTCGAGTATATGGATATGATGTGTACTGCTAGATTTTATATTAAACAAGTTATATAAAAGTTCAAAAAAACTATGCCTTTTGACAAAAGAAAAAGTACTTTAGAAAGAAACACTGACTTTGCAAAAAAGAAAAGGTTTGTTATTACATTAGAAAAAAATTTGAGGTAATTGAATGATATGAATATGATCATATAACTCTAAAGTAGGGAGATGATGAGAAGCATTCATCTGTGGCATAGAATATTATTAACACTTAGGCAAAATAAAAGAAAAAAGCAGTTACATTACTTTTTGTGGTTTGCAAATATACAAAAAGTGTCATAGTGATAAAAAAAAAAGAATTTTTTAGCCTATGAATTGGAAAAACTGTCATTGAAAATGTATTCTTTTAGCAGAGTGGCTATTCAGACAAAAGCTTCCGGTTTGTTTTAATGCAGTTTTAAAAAATTGTAAATGAAGTGATTGGTGATGATTGGTGTCAGTTGGCTTGATCACTTTAAAAATTGAGTTCCTTTGGATAATACAATTATGGAGAAGAGAAGAGGCCAGTGCAAAGTGTAAGAAGGTGGAAGCTAAATATCCTGATGTTTTGAAGAAAATAAGTAGCTTAAGTAGAATACATAGTTCAACACATTTGTAATGTGAATGAAACAGGCTTATTCTGGAACTGAATACCTTCCAAAAATTTACATTTCTGAGAAAGAAAAAACTCAACTTGGATTTAAAGTGTCTTCTAAGGGTTACCTGACACTTTATTTGGAAGATAATATAGAAGAGAATTTTAAATGAAAACCAGTACAATTTTATTGGTCTCTAAATTGTTATCCTTGAAAAGGCTACAAGACATCAATCACTTCCAGTTGTTTGATAACCAAATAAGAAGTATGAGTAACTAAAACTGTTTTTGAAAACTAATTTTGTATCTTTTAATTTAGCAGTTGAAATTTATTAGCAAGGACAACAGTACATGTTTTAAAACTTTACTGATTTTAGTTAATGCCGCATTTCATTGAACAACACTTGACTCATTATATGAGAATGAGAGCATACGAATTCATCAAGATGAGAATAAAGCTCTCTGCACCTATCAGTGTGTGTATGAAAATTTGAAGGAAAAGGATAGTTTAGTCATTATTGCAAAAATATTTTAAACAACATCAATGATGTTTTAAAAAACATAATAAATATAGATTTATCTTTAGACATAATGATCACTAATTTCTAAAATATCTGTAATATTTTAATTTGTTTCCTATAAGCATATTTTGTAATAAACTTCAATCAGACATACATTTTTCTGGATATATGTACTGCTAAAGTGAACCTGGAATATTTTTTTAATCTTATACAAATAAGTTTATGCAAATGGATTCTTAAAACTTATTTTAAATTTTTTATTGCATGTTTTCAGGCTGAAGCCAATTACCATATTTTATATGTAACTTCAAATAGTATGAATTTGAATAATTCTACCATTTTATAGTATTATTTGCATTATTTAGTATTTAATAGTTATTAATAGTAATTGTAAGTTGCTGTGACTTGCTATGTAGATTTTTAGTAAATTGCTTAACTTCTCTTAAAGTTGGTGATATCACCTATAAAAAATAAAGCAAGAGTTTTAGATAAGATATATCAGTCTAGTTATCAATAACAATCATTTATTAAACATCTATTGTGTGCCAGGCACTGTGCTAGGGATTTAGGGATATAAAAAAGTGAGATAGTTCTTGCCTAGCCCTTCCATTAAGACTATATTTTACTCAGATGATGATAGCATGCATTAATATAGATCTTTGATATCCTCAACCTGGCTACTTCTTCCATCAGTGCAGATTACAGTCAATCTATGCATTCTGTGGATGTGGCTTTTTTATCTATGTACTCATGTAAATCTTCTGTAAGTGATCATTCAGCATATTTGGATCCCTTTTACTCTGTCTTAACTTTGCATGGATATCACTGGGACAAATAGGCTATATTCACTGGCATTCTTATAATTCTGTTACATAAGTAGCCCACTTTTCTTTTCCGATAATGTCTCTCTTCATATCATTCTGTACAATTTAGCTGTGATAGTAGATGGAGCCCTGGACTCAGAAATATTGTACCTCACACACAGACTGTGTGATCCTAAACAAAAACTCTTAACCACTATGTGCTTCAGTTTCCTCATATATAAAATAGCAAGAATAAATAACACCTATCACACAGAGTTGTGATGCTTAAATGAGATGATCTATGTAAAGTATTTTATAAATTCTAAAATACCACATAAATTTCATGTATATTCACACAGCCATCCTGTGGCTGTTTATTTGGGTAAGCTACAACCTAATCCTTCAGAGTCTATAGTATTCAATAACTTAAAGACATAGAATATCATGCCAAGAATATTGACAGTCTAATGCAACAAGTTAGTTAATGTAGCAAATTAAGCATCTACTTCGTGCCAAACACCGTGATACTAGGTGCAGAGAATTCAAATGCATTAGTTATGAAGGGCTTTCATTTTGTATTATCTGATTAGTCCTCATGACAATCCCATAAATTTCAAGAGTTCTTAATATTGTCATCCAAATATTAAAGAGCAGGAAACATGTTAGAGATTTAGATCCAACACTTAAATCTAGGTTATTGTATAATAAAAAGTCCAGCATACTTGGACTTTTTATGTTATGTTATGTTAGACCTGTTATGTATCCTGTGGTTATTCCAAAGATGCCAATTTGCTTAATCAATGAAAAAATATAATTCAAATATGTGGTTCTTTTTTTTTTAATCCTTACCTTCTGTCATAGAATTGATACAAGTAACAGTTCCAAGGCAGAAAAGCAATAAGGGCTAGGCATTTGGACTTAAGTGACTTGGGTTTGCAGAGTGAGGAAGTGTCTGAGTTTAAATTTGAACCTAGGTCCTCTGGACTCCAGGCCCAGCACTGACCCACCTAGATTTGGGGTTTAGGCTTTAAAAAATTGCTCTATAACAGAAATGAATAATATGAAAATAGGTATCAAGTGGTAATATTTGTACAAACCAATGGAATTGCTTGTCAGCTCTGAGTGGGGTGGGAAAGAAAAAGAATCATGTAAACATGGGAAAATATTTTAAAATTAAAAAGAAAAAGGAAAGTCGGGCTCTTGGGTTAGGATCACATGTACTTATTTTTTCCCCAGTAATGTTTTATTATATTTGCTCCAACTATATGCAGAAACAGTTTTAAACATTTATAATACGGTATTTTGTGATCCAAATTCTCTTCCTCTTTCCCCTCAACCCCTCCCCAAGATGGCAAGTAATCTGATTTAGGTTATACATGTTCTATCATATAATCCATACTTCCATATTCATTTTGTTGTGAAAGAAGACACATATCCCACATAACGAAAAGTCAAAGAACTCAAGTGAAATCTACTATATTTCAATCTGCATTCAGACTCCATAAGTACTTTCTTTGCAACAGATAGCCTTTTTCATCACTAATCCTTTGGTGGTTTTGTCTTGAGATCACATGTACTTCTGGGTGAGACGTCTGATATGTAAGGGTCTTTATTGAGACCTCCTTGCCTGTGGATCATGTTGTTTAATCTAATCTGTTTATGATTTTGGTTTTTTGTGCATGGGTCTAGAATAGAGGGGGGGGGTATAAGTTAAACTCAGTACAGTTATTTGCAGGTAAACTAGATTCAGGCATAGGATGAGATGGATTTATGTGGCCACATTGCTGATTGACTATGGGTAGAGAAAGTGACTACTTCTATATGTTAGTCCAGCGTAGATAGGTCTGGTGAATTCTTTTTCTAAGTCAGTGTGCATACTTCAGAAACAAGCTGTACATAAGATTACAGTTCCATATAAAATAAAATTCTCTTTTTCTGTTTTTTTATATGGAAAAGTTCATGTTTATTGAAGTTGTCAAGTTCAGAATAAAAAGGAAATTACAAAAATGGGTCAGTTTTAAAAGACTAATTTCAAAATAAGCATGAATATGAACAGCCAGAATTTTTTCTAGTATAGTGAAAACTTGCATGAGTTTGGAACAAATATCTTGGTATGAATCCAAACAAAGCACAGCTGTGGACTTGCTTTTATTTATTTATTAACTATATACAGAGTTTCAGTTCTCTCCACAAAAGAGGGTAGGAATAAATTATTGTTTTTGGCAGTGATGGGCAAACTACGCTGGCGGGCCAGATGCAGCACCCTGAAATGTTCTATCTGGGCAACATTATTCCTAATCTGACAAATACAATGAGTAGGATACAATACAATGAAACTTTAAAAGAGTTGCCTTAGAAACAGACTGACAGATGAGCATTTCCTTTCCTTTGGCCCCCTCTTTAAAAAGTTTGCCCATCACTGGTTTTTGGTACATACTGCAATTTCTTTCTCTAAGTTCTGAATGTGCTGATACCTAATAGACTTCTACTTTGATTCTTAAGGACTTGAAACATGAAGTAAGGAATTATATAGTAGTAGCCAGTGTTTTGGCACTTTGGTACATATTTCTTTTATTTTACCTTCTCCTGTGAAATTACCTTCCAATTATTCTGTCTATCTTGTTTGTGCTTAGTTATTTGCACATCATCTGTCCTATTAGAATAGAGGGATTGTTTTTGCCTTTTTAAATCTCCATCACTCAGCAAGGTGTCTAACACGTTTGTTATTTTACTGATTGACTTCTCATTCTTTACTACATGACCAGCTCACCTCTTTTCCATTCTTGCTATCTTTAATCATATCTTTTGCATGAGATTTATTCTACATGCTCAGCCTACTTATGTTCATTATTCATCTTTCTGTTGTTTGTGTCACCTACATTTATAATTCTTGATTATGGTGAGAAAACCTTCTCTCCTCTGAGGAGTTGTTTATTGTAATTGAAAGGGAATCTAGATTACTTAGAGTCCATATTAGAAACTTGTGGAAGAGGCAGGAAATTTCAGGGACTGTCTCACTCCCTCCTGTAGGAAATTAAAAGTCTGAAAAAGAAGAGGGAAAAGGAGAGTTCAGATTCTTATTAACACTGGGCTGGATGAGTTCCTTTTCTCTTCGCAAGTTTGACCATATGTAGAGGAGTAAATGTGTGCTGAAAATTTAAGGAAAGAAGAGCTCCTTTATACAAAATTATTTCCTAACAGGGCCCAAATATTGATATAGGTAAGGAGGAAACTATCTACTAGCTATTCACATTTCAGTGTAAATTAGTCCAAATCAGCTTGCTAATCTAAAACCTAACAGGAGAATTGTGATTTGGCTAATGACTAAGGTAGATTTGAGAAAGGAAAAATTGGAAGTCATCTTGGAAGACCAGGCATTTTATTTTATTCTATTTTATTAATTTTTTTATTTAGAATATTTTCCCATGGTTACATGATTCATGTTCTTTCCCTCTCCCCCACACCCTTCCCCTCTGACACGCAATTCCACTGGGTTTTACATGTATCATTGATCAAGACCTATTTCCATATTATTGATAGTTACCCTAGGGTGATCATTTAGCATCTATATTCCCCATCAACTCATGTGTTCAAGCAGTTGTTTTTCTTCTGTGTTTCTATTTCCACAGTTCTTCCTCTCAATGTGTATAGTTTTCTTTCTTGTAAGTCCCTCAGCATTGTTCTGGATCCTTGCATTGCTGCTAGTAGAGAAGTTCATTACAGTTGATTGTACCACAGTATATCAGTCTCTTTGTACAATGTTCTCCTGGTTCTGCTCCTTTCAGTCTGCATCAATTCCTAGAGGTCGTTCCAGTTCAAGTGGAATTCCTCTAGTTCATTACTCCTTTGAGCACAATAGTATTCCATCACCATCAGATACCACAATTTGTTCAGCCATTCCCCAATTGAAGGACATTCCCTCATTTTCCAATTTTTTGCCACCAAAAAGAGTGCAGCTATAAATGTTTTTGTACAAGTTTTTTTCCCTATGATCTCTTTGGGGTATAAACCCAGCAATGGTATGGCTGGATCAAAGGGCAGACAGTCTTATTTTATAGCCCTTTGAGCATAGTTTCAAATTGCCATCCAGAATGGTTGGATCAATTCACAACTCCACCAGCAATGCATTAATAGGACCAGGCATTTTTAGAAGTGAATACAATTGGTAGAACACAGTAAGCATGAGAATTCTGGGTTCCTTAGAGGTAGAGGAAAACAGTAGAGGAAAACAGAAGAATATGAAGGCACAGAACTGGAAATGAGAGAAAATAAAAGACATGCTTAGATTTTATGCAAACATTTTTTATTTTTAAATGGGCAAATGAACCTTCCATATTATTTTTTTCATATTTGGGTGTGTCTATGAAGGGATAGATGAAATCTACTAAATTGGAATCCTTCCTGTCAGCAGTTTTACTGTCAAATGTTTCAGTAAAATTTAATTGTCTACAAAATGAGGAAGAAGATATTTTAAACATTTAATGAAAGCTAGATACACACGGAAAGCCTTTGTTCCCAGTTTCATTACATTTCAGCTTTCCATACATTTCACTTCTCTAAATATTGCCCTATATTCCACTTTTTTAAAACCATTTCAGTTCACTCTGACCATTTCTTTGATGCATGTTTTCTCAAGCTTAACTGCATTTTTTAAGAGTGATTCCTGTTTAAGAGATCAAAGAGACTTTTTAGATCTTGTGCTCCAATTCTCCCCTCTGTTTGCACATGAAGGAAATAGCAGCCCAGAGAAGTAATATATGTCAAGGATCCCACCAATGTTGAGCTTTAGAGTCTAAATTCAAATCCATATTCTTAAATCTAGTATTCTTCCCATTACATGCGATACTTCTTATGAGCCCAGCCCTAGGCTGGTATGTTAAATTTACAAAGGATAAAGTTCCAATTTTGTTAAGAAAATAAAAACAAAAAATGTAAAGTAGACAGGAATGGTAGTAGTGAGAGATAACAGGAAAGTGTTGAATTTGAAGGGAAGGACCTGGGTTTCAGTTGTGTCTGGAATCCCAAAAGAGTTTCTTAACCTCCCTTAGACTTAGTTTCCTTTTCTATGAAATGAAAAGGTTGGACTAGGAGGCTTTTGTATTCCTGCTCTAAATATATCCATAAACAATAATAGACAGTATATAGTCTCACCTCCTTTAACTTTGGGTATGCTTTATGAATTTTCATAACTAAATTGAGTGATTCCAAACTCAGAACACATTTCTAAATAAAATATTTGGTATACTAAAGGAATGATTTGGGGGCAAAAAACAGGGAAATTTATCTTAAGCAAAAAAGAGAAAGCCATTCAACCTTCAGTGATCTTTTTTTTGTTTGTTTAAGAAACTTAAGTATATTTTACTTCTCTTTCAAAATTCAAAGAAAATAGATGTGACTTTTGTTAGTTAATACATGTAATACTCTGTACCTACTAAATGAATGTTTTATGAGTTCTGTTTTCTGTATGTTGTATTTATATGCATATTTTAGTAGTATGTGGAGGTTCCTTGTATAATCAGTGTATATAGAACACTTATTTCCATTCTGTAAGACTTGCAACAATTTCAGTATTTTGTATTATCATAAAGGCTTGTGGTAGTTGAGACTTGACTTTTTATGGCATAAGGATGATACTAATATGTTGTATATTTTCTGATTTTGAATCTTTAATAGACAATATTCATTTGTGCCTTTTTCCCCCAAGGGAAAGTAGCCCACTTTATGTTTCACTTTACTCTGTAACTTCTAATTTCTCATTATATTGAACTATGTATGTGATATATAGACTCAGTTGCTTAATCAGCAGAGAACAGGAAATTGACTATATTAATAATATTGGATGTTTTCTTTTAAATGCTTATGAGAAGTGAGAATTACAGATAGGGAGAAGAGATAATAAACAAATTAAATTAAAGAAGTCCATCTGACAGCTGCCTGCAGTGGTTCAGAGTGAATATATTTGGGTCTTATAAGTTAAAATCTAGCTTCAGGAAAGTGATTTTCTTTATTATACTGAATTTCCTAAATCGACTTTTCCCACCTCCCAAAGCTCTCCTCCCCTCTATGTAAACACTAGGAAGAGATGTGATTGCTGCCTAGAGCTGTATCATGAAAGTAAAGTTAAAGGTACTTCCTCTATTCAGATCCTATTCCATATTTCATTATGACATGGAAGTGATTAGGTTCTTCAATGACTTTGCTAGTAAAGTTCAAATTCTGTTAGATCCTACCAAACCAGAAAATCTGTAAATAGAGTTGAAGTGGTCTGACCAAGTTCAGAGAAGCCATACAGCCAGTTCTACAGCCGTGTAATTGTATTATCATGCAATACATATATTTTCCATCTTCTCTATAAGAATAGCATGTGGTATCTTATGAAAAGATTTCATGAAATCTATTAAAGTACATCTCTAATATTTACCTCTCCTATTAATTCAGTAATCCTATCAAAAAAGGAAATAGTAAGTTTAGTTTGAAATCATTTATTCTCAGTGAAGCCTTACTATAACCTTACTGTCACTACTTCCTTTTTCCAGCTTAAAGTTCTTTCTTCTAGGCACAGCAAATAGAAGCAATAAGAATTTCACAGTAATTCCTTCTGTTGTAAATTATTCCATTAGCCCTAGTTTTCTCTTTTTAGAATATCATTTGGGGACACTTCCCAGTCTTTTTTAATATTTTCCTTCATATGATTTGTTGTAAAAAACTTTCAGTGCTTTCAAGCTAGTGTCACCTATGAAGGCATAGCTATGGTCGCCAAATAGCAGGAAAAGTGCAGCCCATCTCCCCTGCCAACAACCCTTAACGTAAAGATCTAGGAAAAGCACCAAAAGTTC
This sequence comes from Gracilinanus agilis, assembly GCF_016433145.1. Lineage (NCBI taxonomy): Eukaryota > Metazoa > Chordata > Mammalia > Didelphimorphia > Didelphidae > Gracilinanus > Gracilinanus agilis. The sequence goes on from NC_058133.1 coordinate 142,242,333, forward strand.
AGATGGCAAATCCAATGAAAAAACATAATAAATCCTTTTCCCAGCCCAGAACAGCAATAGAATGTGCCCCAAATCCAGCAATAAAGGAGCCTGACATTGTACAACCAGGTACAGTGCTAATTGGTAGCTCTTTTACTCTCTACCCAGTTCTATTTCTCAGATCCCAGGAAAGTATCTGCGTCTAATGGTGACATGACAGGGTGAGAAATGATCCTAGGCCCTATATACTGAGCAAATTCAGAAGCATGTAGCAACCTTTTGGCTCTGACCTTAGAAGAGAAGAGGGCTACTAGTCTAGTCTAGTCTGTTCCAGACTATCCAGGGCAGACATCCAAGACCAAAGGGGGAATCTACAATTGCTAATAATGGCTGAGACCAGTATCAGTCTACTAGAACTTTACTGTGGTACAACCCCCACAGCCCTGTTGCTCAGGCTCAAACACAGATGAAAAACTTACAGAGCTCGGACTAAGAAAACAATGTTTAGATTTCAGGTCCTTATCCTGAGCTGTCCCTAATTAGGATCCTATAATAAAATAGTATTAAGTACCTCCAGGAAAAGCAGTAGCTGGACCATTCCAGATATTCCCTTCAGGAAAGGTAAAGAGCCTAGCCCTAACATGAATACTGGTCAGGAAGTAGACTCAAAGAATGGGTGAACAAAGAATCCCAGAATCCCACCATAAATGAGCTATTAAGTTGATACAGATATTTAAGACACAAATCTAGAAGAAAATGACGCCAAACATAGTTGTGGCAAAGTTTAACTAGAATTCCTGGAAGAAATGAAGCAAGGATTTTTTTTTTTTTTATGAGGGCACCAGGAAAAAAATGGGAAAGAAATGAGAATTGTGGAAGAAAGAATTAGAAAGGGAATTAAAACCTTGGCACCAGCAGTACAAACTTTTGTTCAAGCAACAAATGCTGAACATTAGTAATGGTTCAAGTTATTGATGTAGCTGTTTATCCTATTTGTTTTTCTTTTTTAAACGGTGTTTCTTGTTTCTTTCCATAGTCTGACACTTTCCCTTTTTTGGAGGAGGGGGAGATTTTTAAAAATCTATTTACACTCAAAGTTATGAGTTAAGATTATATTTTTTCTATCTACAATATTGAATTTCTTTGAATTAGGATTTTTCTTTATATACTTCTTCCTCTTTAAGGAAAATACTTTTCCCAGTTAATTTTGCCCTATTATCTTAGGCTTCTTTCTCTTTACTGTCAAGATCCCCTCCCCCCCTCTCTGCTATCCTTTTCTCTGGTTTTGGAATTTTACTCAGCTTATTAATTTCCCATTTTCTTTCTTCTCTTTTTTCTAGTTATCTAATTTTTTTCTCGGTTAAGTAATTCTCAGTAAAATCCCCTTTTCCAATCTATTTATCATCTTTGATTAGTTTTTTTAGAGGCAGTTTATAGTTCAGTGTAAAGAACACTGAGCCTGGTGAAGATTAGAATTAAAACCCTTTCTTAGAGTCTAGCTGTGTGACTGGGCAAGTCATTTAACCTCTAAGTCTTAGTTTTTTCAGCTGTAAAATGGAAGTAATAATAATACCTCTCTTACAGGATTGTTGTGAGGATCAAATGAGGGTAATACTTGCAAAAAGTGCTTACTTCAATACCTTACATGGCATGTAGAAGGCTCTATATAAATGCTTATTCCTTTCTCTTTCATTTTCTGTAATTTTTCATTTGCCTCATTAAAAAAAATCTTTTCTCTTTCTACCTATTCTAAACTTTTATTCTTTAATTAATTCATGGTTCTTATCCTTTATTTAAATCTTTGTATTTCTCATGGAATGAAAACTTCTAAAGTACCTGCTTTGTTCTCTCTTGCAAAATTTCTATTTTATGGACTTGTAAATCTTGCCCTGTTCCCCTATCTTTTGCTTTTTTTTTTTTTTTTCACTCTTAGAAGTATCGCTTCCTGCAGGAGATAGAAAAGAAAGGAGCATTTCTCAAATAGTAGAAATTGTCTTGTGTTCCTGACCATCCAGTACATTTCTATACCTTTCATTCCTATGATCTTTTTCATTTCCATTATCCATGAAATCTTTCTGGGTCTGTTGCCCTACTACTCTTCTAGTTGCTGATTGTCTCCAGGAGCTCTGATTTCCCTTATTCTCAGCCATGATGATGCCCATGGAGGCACAGCACTATCTCAAAGCCACTAGTCTCTCTAACTATCAAATCCCTGAAGATTAAACCCATTACACAAAGTTCATGTTTTCCATTAAAAATATATCTCTCCTCCATTCTTCATTGAAACCCTATTTCCTTCTCTCTGCACCTATTGAGTAGAAAATTTTCTTTTAACTTAAAGAAAAAATTTCACTTAAATTTGGAGAAAATTTTTATAACAAATTTCTCAGATAAAGGTCTCATTTCTCAAATATATAAAGAACTAAGTCAAATTTATAAGAATACAAGTTGTCTCAAAGGACATGAATAAACAGTTTTCAGAAAAAGAAATCAAAAACTATCAATAATTATAAAAAAGTATTCTAAGTCTCTCTCAATTAGAGGAATGCAAATTAAAACAACTCTTGAGATAATCACCTTACTCTTCTCAGACTGGCCATGTAACAGTGAGGGAAAGTAATAAATGTTGGAGGGGAATGTGGCAAAATTAGGACACTAATGCATCATTGGTGGAATTGTGAATTGATCCAACCATTCTGGAAAGCAATTTGGAATTATGGCCAGTAATCAAAAAAGGGGGAATGGTATTTGTACAAAATACTTGTAGCTACTCTTTTTGTGGTAGCAAAGAATTGGAAATTGAAGGGATGTCCATCAATTCAGGAATTGCTGAACAAATTGTGGTGTATGATGGAAAATAATACAGGTTAGAGGGCTACAGAAGAAAAGAGGCAAATTAATACAATACTATTGAACTTGTGAATTGGCACTGCCATTCTAGAAAGCAATTTGGAACTGTGCTCAGAAGTTACTAAACTCTGCATATCCATTGACCTCACTATATTACTAGTAGGCCTATGCCTCTAAGAAATCAAAGAAAGAGAAGAAAAGAGATGAAAGGCCTTTATGTATAGATTTTTTTTTGGTATCCAAAATTTGAAAACTAAGGAGTTTTGCCATTCTATTGGGGAATGTCTAGCAAAGTAAATTGTGGTATATGGTTGTAAAAGAAAAAATTTGGCACCAGACATTTCCTAGCTGTGTGTGTGACCCTGGGCAAGTCACTTAACCCCCATTGCCTAGCCCTTACCACTCTTCTGACTTGGAACCAATACAAAGTATTGATTCTAAAATGGAAAGTAAGGGTTTTAAAAACACAGAAAGAAATGAAAAGACTGAAAAAACTGCAAGAAAATATAAAGGAACTCATAAATAATCTTAGTGTGAAGGTAGGATTAACTCTTCTCTTGTCTATTTTTAGCTAATCAAAACAAGAACTTTAAAATACCCCTACTTAACATTAAGTAGAGTTCAGGAGTCACTTACTAGAGTAAGATCACACCTCCAAATGCCACTGCCCTCCTCCACCTCTTCCCCCACCCCCCAGCTTGGGCAGTGCTATGCAAATTGAAAGACTGTAATTGGTTTCTCATGAAGAGGGGGGAATGACAGGAAGTGACAAGAAGTGACATGGAAAAAAAAAGGAGCATAAAAAGAAGAGACCAACATGGTCTAGATTAGTGATTCCCAAAGTGGGTGCTGCAGCGATCTAGGAGGGCAGTGATCGCCACAGGTGCATTTATCTTTCCTATTAATTGCTATTAAAATTTAAAAAATTTAATTTCCAGGGGGCTAAGTAATATTTTTTCTGGAAAGGGGGCCCTCTTATGACTCTATTATTATTATTATGTGGTAGCAAAGAATTGGAAATTAAAGGGATATCCATTAATTCAGGAATTGCTGAACAAATTGTGGTGTATGATGGAAAATAATGCAGGTTAGAGGGCTACAGACTCCATATACTCTTATGACATATATCCTCTGAAACCATACATTTCATCATTTGTTTCTTTCTGTGTTTTTAAAATCCTTACCTTCCATCTTAGAATCATTACTTTGTCTCATGGAGTCATAACTTCTCTTTGTTCCATTCTGATTTTTGTAGTCTTTGCTTTCCATTTGGAACTACAGGACACCATTACTAAATCCCAGCTACTATCACCTAATTGAAATTTATCTTGTAGGTCTAGAAACTTTATTTTTCGTTCTGGCAACTCAGCTGCAGGTTTCTGCCCTTGTCTGTGAGTTGAATCCTCAGTCCCTATATGGAAAAATGAGCTGACACTTAACTTCCATTCTTATTCTTCTCCCCTTACTTACCTTCACGCTAGGCCTCCATTCATGCTGGATTCTGACTCAGATTAAGGTTCAGAGTGTGACATCTGCAGGCTTCAGATGCAGGTACAGCTGTAGGATGGATATAGCCTCATTGGCTCCATTCCATTCACCTTGTCAGAATCCTCTTCATGAAACTATTTTTTCTCTAGAACAGCCTTTCTACAAGCACTCTACTACAAGTTTTGTGCCCATATTCCATGAATTTTCATAGGCTTCCTTAGTTGACCTTTCTCCCAGATTCCAGTATCTTCTGGCTATCTTTTTGTGTAATTCAGGCTAGATCAGTGGTTCCAAAACTTTTTTGGCCTACTTCCCCCTTTCCAGAAAAAATATTACTTAGCCCCCTGGAAATTAATTTTTTTAATTTTAATAACAATTAATAGGAAAGATAAATGCACCTGTGGCCATCAACGCCCCCCTGGATTGCTGCAGCACCCACCAGGGAGTGGTAGCGCCCACTTTGGGAATCACTGGGCTAGATGGAGGAACTTCTGTTTCTCTTTGGTTTTCTTTGTCATTGCTTTAGCTGGAATCCTGTTTAGATAACCACTTGGGTGGTATGCCATTCATAACTTTTCATATCTATAAATTGACAATAATTACTCACCAAAAATGAGAACATTTGATGTTAGAGGGGTTATATATTCTTGAAGAAGCTGTGGATTGATTCAGCTGTAATGGGAAACAGTTTGGAATTATACAAGAAAAGTGACTAAATGGCTATAGTTTGACCCACTCTGGGTTACATGTCCTAAGGAAGTCAAGAAACAGAAATAATGGTCCAGTATATGGGATGTCTCAAAACTCTCAGTGCAGTTTTAAGCTTTATAATTTTAAAGTTACTAAAGCTTTACATTTTAACTTAAAATTTAAAACTTTAATAGCTTAAAGCTGCTTAAGACTTTTGGGATACTCTGTATCTTTTGGGATACCCAATATAACAGAGCATTCATAGTAATACTCTTTGAGGTGGTACAGTCTCAAAACAAAATTGGGCACCAATTTTAGATTAATGGCTTTCTGGAAAAAACTAAGATATGTGAATGTAACAAAATATTGTGTAGTAAATGTAGAATATAAAGTATTTTGAAAAACCTGAGAAGAGTTGTATGGATTGATTCAGAGTAAATAAACAAAAGGGGGAAAAATGCATTGACTACAACAACATAAATGAAAAGTTCCCTCAAAAGAACCTGACCTCTTAGAACCTGAAAAAACCAGTAATGGCCCCAGAGATCAAATAATGAAACATCTCTCTCCCCTTATGGTGGTAATGTTTTGTACATATTTTCTACATTGTCAGATGCAGTCACTGCTTACATTTAGCTATGAATAATGAGGTAACATATTTTTGTTGTTGTTCAGTTCTTTTGGTTGATCAAGCCCTATGATTTCATTGGTACTTCTAGGGAATTCACAATATAAGAATTCTCTCCCTATGCAGTTTTAGGAAGGCTTCCCAGTTTACAGTGCTGGAGGTTTACTCAGTATAATCAAAGGTTAAGCAACTTGTTCTTGGGATATAATATGGGTCGGAGATTGTGCTTTAAAACAGTCTTGTTGCTTTCAAGGCCTTTTATCATCTACTTTGCCTTTCTGCCTCTCCTATACTTTAGTTTTAAAGCTTAATATCATCTTAATATAGTATTTGCTGTTATGCCTTATAAATGTCAGTGTCATTCCTCTCCACCTAAATCCCAATACCTGTATTCAATTATTTTTAATATTTCAAACTCAGATATGCACATTATATAAACTACTTAAATTGCCTTTTTTCTCATGTGTAATATGTCATGTTTCTCCACTAATATCCATGGTTTATGCATATCAAATGAATTGTGGGTTTGCTCATAACACAATGTGACAGAAAGGACAGATGGAAAACTATTAAGAGCAGCTGTACAAAGAGTTCGTTGGATAAGAGATTTTTACTTTCACATAGATTGTCACTAAAGAGTTTGAGAGAATTGAGATCATAGATTAGCTTCTTTGTGGTTTTTTTTTCAATTTAGTAACCAGTTTGAGTTAAACAAATGCCTAGCTATATATAAGGGTTAAACCAATTGCTCAGTTTTTTTTTTATAATTTGTAGAATGAAATCTTGTTATATTTTGCAATTTTACTATGTTTAAATCTTTTGCTAATTTAAATGGAATATTATTTTCATTGACAGCATTTGAAACTCTTAGGGCTTTATTTGTGAGGAGATTCACCAATCCTGTACTAAGCAAATAGAAATTCATTTGCTTTTACTTTTTTCTTATTTTCTCTGTACAAATGTGTTTACTTTTTTCTTATTTTCTCTGTAGCTAGTTTTGAGTTATGCATTCTCCATTTATCCAGTAAGATATCTTGATGTTTATGTGACAATATGGTCTTGGAATGAATTCATTTGACAATTATAAATTATTATGAGATATAATAATCTTTTCTTTATGTCAAGTATTTATTAGTTAAGTGCCTGCCTCTTTGTTTTTAATGTCTTCATTTTGAGTTGAATTTCTCATAAAATCTTTTGGTTTACTTGACTAATATTAATCTAGTAGCTTGTGTCATTTCTTCTGGACACAATCCATTTAAAGAAACATACATGATCCTGAACACTACTTATTTGAATTCTATTATATAGTCTACTCACAGTGTTTTCTGAGTAGGGATTATAGCTAAAAATATCTGAATATGTTTTCCTTTGCTTCTCTCTGCAGGATGACGTATCCTTGCCAGAGACTTAGAAGCTGAGCAGAAAATGAGCTTAACATCCTGGTTTTTGGTGAGCAGTGGAGGCACCCGCCACAGGTTGCCACGAGAAATGATTTTTGTTGGAAGAGATGACTGTGAACTTATGTTGCAGGTAATTGCATCAGCTTTCATTTCATATGGGTCTACTTAAAGTTTGAAATTTTTACACAAGGTTGTTCTATACTAGTGAGAGTAGCGTTGTTTTTAAGGAGTTACTTTTGAGTTTTTACATATATATGATATCTCAAAATCTTAGTGCTGTTTTAAGCTTTATAAGTTTTTATAAGTGCACACATACTATGTCTATAAGGATGTGTATACATACTCTTAAATACATATCTACATTTTTTAAAAACTTTATTCAGTTTTAGGTAAATTTCCCTCAAATTCTACTCATTATCATACTAAAAAGAAACACTTGGGTTTTAATGCAGCTGAAGAAAGTGAGTATTGCATAAAAAAGAATAGTTGATTTTTTAAAAATTAAAATAAGCTAAATTGGATCTTTAAGAGTAGGAAATACCATTTTTTTAAAACCCTTAACCTCTGTCTTAAAATCAATACAAAGGATCAGTTACAAGGTAGAAGAGCAACAAGGGCTAAGCAATTGGGAGTTAGTGACTTGCCCAGGGTCATGTAACTAGTAAGTGTTTGAGGCCATATTTGAACTCAGGGCTCCCATATCTCCAGGCTTGGCCGTCTATCCTCTGAGCCACCTAGCCGCATGGAAACATCATTTTGGAATGAGGTGACAATTCAAAGAATCATTTTGAAATTAAGAGAGCACTAAGTAAGTAAAAAAACAAATTAAATTTTTTTTCTTCTGCCAATTCATTTTGTTTTGAGGTGCCCAGGTAAAAGGACATTTTTAAACTACCTGTGGCAATTTTAACTACTGCATTTAGTTATTGTGTCACATTAAAGTGATTCTTAATAGCTCAATTAGCAATATATAAACTGAAATGCTCTTAGTATAAGCACAGGTTAAGATTCCTTATATTAAATTCTTTTACATATGAAGGTGTAATTTTTGGAGAGTATTGTGCATAACTGTGGATAAGCTATTTAATCACAAAAGAACTATGTATTCATGTTTTTTCAATTAGTTCTCAACTTCACTGTACATAAATTTTGTTTTCTTAATATTTTTATATTTATATTTCAAGGTAATTGGTTTCCTGTGTAATACTAAATATTTTATGCATTTTAAAACTTATTCAGAAAGGGGCCATTAGTTTTAGTTCCCTCACCTCATTGAGTTGACTTTTTTCCAGTCCATTTTTAAGATTAGATTTTTCTCACTGTTGTAACCTGCAAGATTTTTTTCTGTAGTGACCCAATTGTGCATTGTGATAACTGTTCTTTGCAGTTTTTGTCATTTGTAAATTTAATAAACATCTTACCTATCCTTTTATACACTTCATTAGTAAAAGTATTAAACAGTTTAGGGCAAGCACTAATCCTGGGGACATTCATTTAGAGAATCCTCCTAAGTTAACATTAACTGCTCTTTAGTTCCCTTCATTGTTGAAAAGGACCTCAGAAGTGGTCATCCAGCCCAGCCTATACTCAAATGAAAAGAACTGATGTGTTTGAAAGAGCCCTGGATTTGGAATCAGGGGAATCTTGCATCTGCTACTATTAACTGTATAATTTTAGGCAAGTTATTTAACCCCTTCAGGCTTCATATTCTTTATTTGTAAAATGAAAGGTTTGGATTAGACTTTTGCTAATGTTTCTTCTACCTCTTTTAGGTAGGTAGGTGGCATACTGGTGAAAGCACTGGAATAACATCATCTACTTCCCAAGGTTGTTGTAAGAACAAAATAAGATAATACATATAAAGAGGTTTGCAAACCTTAAATATTAAATACATAAATAATATTATTATTAAGAAGAAGAATCCCTTTTGAAACACATTTGATAAGAAGTCATGTAGTTGGGAGCCAGCTAGGTGGCTCAGTGGTTTAAGAGCCAGGCCTAGAGATAGGAGGTCCTACATTCAAATCTGGCCTCAGACACTTCCTAACTGTGTGACGCTGGGCAAGTCTTTTAACCCCCATTGCCTACCCTTACTGCTTTTCTGCCTTTGAACCAATACGAAGTATTGATTCTAAGAAAGAAGGTAAGGGTTTAAAAAAAGTCATCTATTCCACTGATATAAAAATCATGGTGTCCTAAACTCCAACTTTTATACACCTTCATTTAGTAAGACTTACTTTACATCAAGTCCATATTTACTTTTCTGTATCTTGCCTTTTTTCTGTTTTTGGCCTTGAATCCAAAGAGATTAATTAATCCCATTATCTCAAGGGTCCTTCAGGTACTTAAAGATAGCTGTCATTTCTTCCCTAAATGTACCCCACTTTGCCCACAAGTATTTCATTGGTTAAAATATTCAGGCTTCATTAGTTGATCCTTGTATTTCATGATCTTTAGTCTACCCATCATCTTGGATTCCCTTCATAAATACATACATTTCCTTCCTAAAATAAAACACCCAGAACTCAGGATGTCAGATATGGTCTAACTAGGGTAGAGTACAGTGGTACTATCATGTCTCGTAGTCTTTTTTTTTAATTCATTCATTTAGAATGTTTTTCTATGGTTCCATGATTCATATTCTTTCTCTCTCCTCCTAACCTCCATTCCATAGCCAACACGCATTTTCACTTAGTCTTTTTTAATGAACCTTGAGATTATACAATGAAGGAAAAGTTTGAAGAGAGATTGTGGTGAGAGAGGATAATTTCTTATTTCAACATTTGCTTTCAAATTTCAAATGGTGATGAAAATTAAGTTGTGACTGCAATTGTCAGTTGATAAAATAGGATATAGTTGTCATGCTTACCGTGTACAAGATATGATACTAGGATCTGGAAGTGTAAAAATGATTTCCTTTTCTCAAAGAAGGCAGATTTATGCCATTGGAAGGACACTTGAATTGGAGCCACATTTAGGTCCCAGCTTAGCACTTATTGCTTATGTTACTTTGGAGATCAAAGTTCTTAAATATTACTTTGTGTGATGCACCATTTGGCAGTGTGGTAAAAGCCCATGGGGCCCCTTCTGAAAATAATTTTTTTTAAACCCCTAACTTCTGTGTATTGGCTCGTAGGTGGAAGAGTGGTAAGGGTGGGCAATGGGGGTCAAGTGACTTGCCCAGGGTCACACAGCTGGGAAGTGTCTGAGGCTGGATTTGAACCTAGGACCTCCCATCTCTAGGCCTGACTCTCAGTCCACTGAGCTACCCAGCTGCCCCCTGAAAATAATTTAAAAAAAATATTTATAGTTAAAAAAATTAGTTAGTGAAGTTAGTGAAATCATAAGTTAGTGAAAATGAGATGTAATTTTTTTTCAATCCAAGTTCACAGACCTTAAATTTATCCATGGACTTCCTACCTCTAAATTGATGATCCTTAATTGCTTACGTTCTACTGAGGAATACAACTGATTGTTTATAAGGAGGTGAGAGAAAAAGTTTTAGAATAGTGCCTATGTAGTAATTCTAGATGATGTGAATAATAGGAAATGTGGACTTAATTTAGAAGATTTCATGATATCTGTGAAATGTTTTTTATTAATTGAATTTATTTCCAGGTATCTTAGCCCCTCTCTCCCTCCCATCATTTGGAAACAGATAAAGAAATTGGACCTTTTATTTTCATTTCTCAATTCAGTTCTTTTGAGTTCGTAATTTCATAAGTTATCCTTCAAATATTAAATCTGTATATGTGCTATATCTCTATATAATATTCTCTTGGTTCTCATTTTATGCTTCATTATCTTGTGTATTTCTTTCTAATTTAAAAAAATTCTTAAAAATTTTAATTTATTTTCCCCTAATTACATGAAAAAATCTTCCAACATTTTTAAAAGAGTATTGAATCTTGAATTTTCTTCCTCCCTCCTTTCCATACTCCATTAAGCATATCATCTAGATAGGGAATCTCGTATAGATTTTACATGTGCAATCATGTAAAACATTTTTCCTTATTAACATTTTTCTGAAGGAAAACTCAAAAATAATAAGAAAGAAAGTGAAAAAAGCTTGCTTTAGTCTGGATTTAGACTCATCAGTTCTTTTTCTCTTGAAGCATATAACATTTTTTTTTATCTCATCCTTTGGGATAGTTTTGGTTTATTGTATCATAGCTAAGTTATTCATAGTTGTCATATTTGTTGACCATTTATTAATTGGATAATAACATATAGTCTTATATATTAGATTCATTTCTCTATGATTTGAGAAATGAGGTCTTTATTAGAGAGACTGTAAAAAAATTTTTTACCATTATGTTCACTGGGTATTATTCTCCATTCTATTTCTCCCTGTTTAGTTTCAGCCACCATTTTTCCTAATTTGTGCTCTCATTTGCCAGCCCCATCCCCATCCCCATCCCCATTCTCTTATCCCCTTCTCTTTCTACTTGCCTGTAGGATAAAATAGACCCTATTGATTGTGTATGTATAGTCTTCCCTTTCTGAGCCAATTCTGATGAAAATACGTTTCGCATGCTCTCCTCTCTGACTCCTCCATCTTCCCCTCCACTATGCCTCTTTTCTACGTGACAATTATAATAGGGGTATTTGGGAGATAGGATTAGATGGGATTAAATGAATTAGTTTGGGCCAGTATCAAGCTTTCTACGTTTTGGGTGAAGGGGCCTAACAGACAGCCCTGACCAGGCCAATGCCTAGTCTGGGACCAGCATACAGATAACCAAATCACAGTAAATGGAAAGTGTATTTTATTTCCAAAGGGAGAGGTTAAGAGAGAAAGGGGAAAATTCATGACACTAATTTTACTAGCTAAGTACCCCAGAAACTAAAACTTTCTCATAAAGGGTCTTCAGCAATTTGATTTTTTGCTCTTAACACCCTTTCCTAGCTAATCTGTAAACCCAGTCCCTGTTCTGAATGTCCTGTACTAAACCCCTCTCTTAGTTGTTACTAGAAATACTGGTCTATAACAGATTAGGCAGGGATTAAGTGAAAGGTCCCAAGTCCAACTGGACTCAGACCTCTGCTTACCGATAGCTGGATGTTGATACAGGCTAGTGACAGGCTCTTAGGATCTTCTTCCAGGACACAGCACAAGGACAGCAACACAGATAGCAATAAGGATAGGATCAAACCCTCAGGACTTGGCATCTACTCCCTCCAGGTTCACATCCAGAGAGAGACAGACAGACCCAACAGTCTCTGAGTGTCAGCCTAACCCTTCCTTGTAGCACTCCAGAATCTTTCCCTGTTGGTCTCATGCAACTGTCCTCTGCAAACCTACATTTTCCTACTAACCTCATCTCTTCCTGATAACACAATCTACCCCACTGTGTTTTTCCCTTTCCCCTCCTTCCAATGCATTCCTCTTTCTCATACCTTATTTTTATTTTTTTCTGTATCATCCCATCATATTCAACTCACACCCTTGCCTTTTGTCTATGCATATTTCTCTTGCCCTAAATAATAAAAAGTTCTTGGGAGTTGCAAGAATCACCTCCCTATTTAAGGATGCACATAGTTTAACCTTATTGAATATTTTTTGATTTTTCCTTTCTCTTTACTTTTTTATGCTTCTCTCAAGTCTTATATTTTCTCCTTTGATTTTTAGGATTTCCAATTTGGTCTTTATCTGAGGGTTTTTAATTTTGTTCTCTTTCTAGTTATTTTTTAGTTGCACGCCAAAATCATTGATCTCTCTTCTTTTTTGTTTGTTTGTTTATATAGGCACTCAAGAATATAAATTTTTCCCTGAGTACTGCTTTGACTGTATCCCATAAAATTTTTTGTCATCTCCTCATTGTCATTCTCTTCAATTAAATCAGTAATTATTTCTATGATTTGTTCTTACTCTCAGTAGAATTGGTTCAGAGAGGGGAGAAAAGCCAGATGAAATATAATGGGCCTTATAATGTCCTCATCAGGAAAATGGTTGTCCCAAGGGTACAAATTCCAGAGCTAAAAGGGTTACATCTTTTAGTGATCTAGTTTTGATATGGATAGAATATAAATTTGAAATGAAAATTAAGATGTATTCTTTAGTAATTTCATTTGCTTTTCATGCTCTAAATTTTTTCAATGAATCTTTGGTCTTTTTGATATTGCACTACTTTAATATAACCCATTCATTCATGCACTTCCCATGCAATACCTGAAAGTTTCCTGTTAGAAGGTATCCTTAACATTATGAGGATACCAGTGGAGCATCTACTTTGCTCTCACTGCCTAACCAGCCCATCTTTTTTTAATCATGCATTTTTTTATGACATATTGTATAATCCCTCTCCTTTATAATTCCTTCTTTCTATTGCTACCTACTCACACCTGCCATGTGCCTCTTAATTGCCCCTTGGGTAATATTCATATTCATTTATTCAGAAAATATAGTGTGGAAGAATATTGCTATAAAAATACTTTCATTTTAGGATAAAATTAGAGATCATTTAAAGAACTTTACAATATCCAAAAGAAAAATCCAAATTTCTCTCCCAGATCATTTCTGTACACAAACTGAAATATCTGTTCTTTTTTTTTTTTAACCCTTTCTTTCTGTGTTGCTAACAATTCAATGACAGAAGAACAAAGGCTAGACAAACAGGGTTAAGTGATGACTTGCCCAGGGTCACATAGTTAACAAAGAAGTGTCTGTGGTCACCTTTGAACCCAGGTCCTTCCAACTAAAGGCCTGGCACTCTGTCTGCTGGTACTACCTAGTTGCCCTGAAATGCCTATTCTTGACCACCTCTATGTGTTATCTACCCCAATGGAATGTTAGCTCCTTGATGACAGGAATTGTCTTCACTTCCATATTTTTATCATCAGTGATTAGCACAATACTTGATATGTAGTAAGCCCTAATAATTATTTTCCATTCATTTGTTTTATATTCAATTTCAGTATTGGTTTCACTGGTAGTCTATCCATAATACTTTATTGAAATTAGTCACTAGTTATCTGAACTGAGCAAGTCAATTAATCATTGCTTCAGTTTTCTCAATTATAAAATGGGGATCATATTACTACCTACTTTACATGGTTATTGTGAAGATCAAATGAGATCATATTTGTAAAGCACTTGGCACAGTATAGTCTCTGGTATAGTAAGCATTAATTAATAGTGTTAATTAATAATTAATGTTATTAATAAATGTGTATTCCTTTCCCATTGAGCTCCAATAACACATCATTGTCTAGACAATTGGCATTCTTCTTCCACTTTATTTTTCCTATATGGTTCATTAGGTCAAATTCTTTAGAATGATTATGTAATTTATTTAGTAGGCTCTTCCATGTTCTTAACTTTTATACAGTCAGTGTAATGCCATCTGCCAAAAGGAATATTTGAAGGATTTCTCCATTTACATGGAATCATCCTTTATTTTCACTATGTTTTGGATCTCTCTTGTCCACGACTGTAGTGGATATCAAAGACTCTGTTTTATGTATTGATCAGTGTCATTAAACAATATAATAGCTATTTTAATATCTCTGAAAATATCCTGTGTTATTTTGACATTTGCATTGGAGACAGTTTGTTAAAATAGATAGATCCTTTAAAAAGTAGCCATATTTTGCTATATTGAATTGCATTCCTTTTTGTAATCTATTTCTACATCTTTTAGTTAGTTATATGATGATAAAAATGCAATATACTCTGAAATTTCACTTGCTCAAAACTATATAGTCATCTCCTAGTATAGTCATCATCCCTTCTAGAAGTGAATGTATATGTAGAGTATTCCCTTAAAAATTTCACATAAATTAAAAAGGAATAAAGATCATTATTTCCTTGACATATAGTTGTTCCCTGTACCTTTTTGCATAATAGTATTTTATGGGGTTTTTATGATTGTTCCTTTCCCATCCCAAAGAATTGAATCTCTCTGTTCTCTTGAAACAGCTGCCTTGTAGAGGGGCAGGGCATATGAAAAATGTTCTCAGGCATGGTGGAGAGGGAAAGGGAAACAATGCCATGGTTTCACCAATACAGAGTGAGGCAGTTAGAGTTAGGTTTGACTT
Source organism: Gracilinanus agilis (assembly GCF_016433145.1). Classification (NCBI taxonomy): domain Eukaryota; kingdom Metazoa; phylum Chordata; class Mammalia; order Didelphimorphia; family Didelphidae; genus Gracilinanus; species Gracilinanus agilis. The sequence continues at coordinate 142,257,411 of NC_058133.1, forward strand.
GCCCAGGGTCACACAACTAGAAAGTGTCTGAGGCCAGATTTGAACCAGATCCTCCCTACCCATCCTGGTGTCCTATCCAAGCTGCCCATCATTTGGGATTTTCTTGACAAAGAGAGGTAGATGAGGAAACTGAGGCAAATAAGGTTAGGTGACTTGTACAGGCCACATAGCTAGTAAGTGTCTGAATCCAGATTTGAACTCAAGAAAAAGGTCTTCCTTGACTCCAAGTTTGGCACTCCTAGCTACCTTAGCTGGGAAACACCATTTTGCATTGATAGAATTGTCTCACTAAGATCACCTAGTACTGATGAAATTATAGTTCAAGAGCTGACAAAACCAAACTATTTACAGCTTTGTGCTGTTCTGGATATATAAAGACCAACTCAAAAGAAAAGACCCTTGCCCTCAAGGCAATGACTTTTCCCCCTTGGGAAAGGGGACTGAGAGACACTTGTAAAATGTCCAATGTAAATGAGATTATTTTAGGAGGAAGTCAGCATTAGCATAGGGGATAAGGAAAAGTTTCCTGGTATAAAAGGGATTCATTCAGTTTCTGAGATAACAAATAATAAGGAAATGCCTTACAGGCAGGAGGAAAGCCTTTGCATAATCAGGGACACACAAAATGGTTAAAATCAGGAACACCAAATAGACTACATTATGGCAGGAAAGTAGAATAGATGAAAGTAGTAATATTTATTAAATTTGGGAAAAGTCTGAAGCCTGATTGCGAAGGGCTTGTAAATATTAAGGGGAGTAACATAGACTTAAAAAATATGTATTTTTAAATGAATAGAAGTCAATAGTACTGTCTTTTTTTTTTCTGTGAAATTGTGTAGTACAAGTACTCACCATTCCTTTATTTGCACTAAGTTCTGTAAGTATCTAATACAAAAAGTATCTATTCCTATGTGTTTTAACATTTTTTTTAATAGTAGAATATGTGAGGTTTTTAACTAGAGTTCCCATCAACAGTGAAATCATACATCTAGAACCTACTTCCCCTCCAAAAAATTTATGTGAAATTGCATGTTTAGGCAAGAGTTAACTTGGTTGGCTTAGTTCCTTAGACTCCACCCCCAAAATCTTCCTGGCCTTTTCCTGATAGCAGCAGGCTGCTTTTAGCCCTGCATTAGATACATATCCTCAGAAAATATCCATAATTAGATTGGCATTTTGGTCATCTGGTAGTCTAAACTGATGCAGAATATTAAGATAGTTCTACTTATGACTGAAGGATCTGTCTTGAATAAGCAAGTAAAAGAAATTTTGATATAAGTAGTTTTTTCAGTTTGTTTTTTTTCTAGTGGTTTTTTGTCTTTTACTCATTTATATAGTATTGCATGTTAGCTAATCTATTTTCCGAAGTAATTTTTCTAAACTAAATGGATTGCTTTGGTTTTCTAGTTTTCTAGTGACTAAAGAATTTTGCAGATATTTAAATGCTAGATATGTGTGGGCTTATAGAAAAAGATTTGATATTTTTAAAATTATCTTTAGATTTTAAAAATATTTAAATTTGTTCTTATAGCTTATCTGTACTTTAATAGGATGAAGTTTATAATGTGGCTACATTCCCATTATTATCTACAAGAGGATTGTCTTCTCAAGTTTTGTCAAACTGATTTGCATTTGTGGCTGAATTGGCTTTTTTGTAATGTATTTAAAATCAATTGGTAGCTGTATATAACTATATATTAATTTTTATTTATAACTTTATTTACAGCTAAATGGAATTTTTTAAGCATATGTATTTTAGGCTAAATTGTCTCCTCTGCTTGTTTTTCATCATGTCTCTTGACCTTAATCTGGCATGTACACCATTTCAGCAAAGAGACATATGATCCATGTGATCTTTGTGCTCATATGATAAAATCTGTTTTTAGAATTTTACTGTTATTTAATAAACCCTAGAGATTATGCTTATATTTACATCTGAATTCTTATTTTCTCCTACATAGCAGGAAGTCTTGGTAGTCAGTCTCTTTAAATGTGAAATATGTTGTAATTCGAACTTACCAGCATCTAAAGGTTAAAGAGAGAATGACTAAGTAGAGGAGATTCATGGATTTGATTTCCACATTTGTAATTTTTTTAGTTGACCTTGGATATATGCGTTAACTTTGTTGTGCCTGTTTACCTATATATAGAAAAAGGTTAATAATACTATATGCTTTATAGGACATACATAATTAATCTTTTGAAACCTTTGACAGCCTCAGATGAAAGATACCCACTGTGTCTGAAATGTATAATTGCCAAGTGAGAATTATTCTAGAATTTCTGTGGTTTTAAATTAAACTTTTATATGAAAATATTTCATGAGACCTACCTATGATTAATATTAGAACTTTTCACACTGATAGAATTTGAAGAGTTAACTAGTTGACTTCATAACTGTCTTGCAACAACAGTAAGAGTCTGTGATCCTATTAAAGTTAATCATTTGATACAGTATCTTATTTCATAAATAATTTAATAGTTATATTATAAAAATAAAATTATATCCAAATTATTATATTTTTATTATTTTAAAGTTAGACTGAGGGGAGAATGATAATTTTTTTATTTCTACTTCTTAATGTAGAGTACCACATCTAATACTATACTAATTAGAAAACAATAATAATAATAAAACAAATAATAAACTATTTTTTTCAGATACAGTTAAAGAGTATGATATAACAATTTAATTGATTATTTTAATTTTGCTAAGTGTCTATGGAGAATACATCAGTTTGGTTATTGGGGGAAGTAGGGAAGATGGTACTAACTCCTACAATTTTGCCTATTCCTTTTCAGTCTTTATTACTAAAGTAATTATTCATGGACCTAGCCTAGACTAGTCACCAGAGTTAATTTACAGGAATCTAGGGTAACATCTAAACATTTGCTGAGTTAAAAAGAATTTTCTTACTCATACTCAAATTAGAATTTAAACTTTAAGAACAGCAGAATTATTTGTTTCAAAAATGAACCTTAATTAAACCTAACATTTAATAAAGAGTCTTCTTTATCTAGCTGACTAGATGGCCCTGACTGGGATGTATTAACACAAAATAGCTGAAAAAGACTAGGGGCTATGACTAAAAGAGCTTATAGATAAGGAAGCAATTGTAGTTATAATTCAGTGAAGATTCCAGTGGGATAAAGTTCAGGAAGATGCCAAAATGAGCAATGGCCTCATTTCAAAGGAGAAAACAGCTCACAGCCTAATGGAGTTTCCGGAGGACTTCAATGGCTCATGGGAGAGTAAACAACAGTATCAAACAGAGGAGGTATTCCATCAAGCACTTTATCTTAGATAAGTGTGGTGTTATAGCCTGGATACTCTACCATAAGCGGGCACAGTAACTTTTATTACCTCATAGGATGTGGAAATTGTCTTGATATATTCATTCTGCAATGCTTCTTAGTGAAATGTTTTGCCTTGCATTGATGTGTCTCTTATTTGATTGGAAACACAAGCATATATCATTGAAATTCCAAATGTTGTGTCTCTGAGTAAATATCAAACCATAGTTAATAACTATTTATTAAGGTCTGGGAATACAAAAAAAAAAAAAGCAAAAGCAGTCCCTGTTTCAAGAAGCTTACATTCTAATGGTTTTGAAAATGTTTTTAAATTATAACATATAAATCAAATACAAACTATATGGAAGGTAATGATAAAAGATATTTAACTGGCAGCTGGGGATCAGAGGTAATCATTCTGAAGGTTAGAAGGACTGGCACTCTTAGTGAGAACAAAGACTAATATTAAGAATGAGGTATAGAAAGGGAGGAAAAATAAAAGATTAATTTCCTAGCACACAAAGACTAAAAATAGCCAGGTAAAATTTATCTGGCAAAACTGACAAAGCTTGGTTCATTAGGTGGTGCTTTACTTTTTTTGGAACTTAGAGCCTCCCTTCATAGATGGAGTAACACATCTACTAGCAAATGGCCAATGAAAGAGAAATCAAAAAGAAAGCTTCAAAGTCTGGTGAGAGAAGAACATTTTAATGTAATCATTCAGCAAGCAGCAAACATTTGTTAAGTGCCTATAGTGTGCCCAGCATATTACAGGCACTGGAGGTTCAGAGGCAAAAATGAAAGTCTTTACCCTCAAAGAGCCTTCATTTTATTAGAAGAGTCAACATGTATATAAATGTAATCAAAATTAAGTGCAAAATAAAATTCATGAGACAAGAGCTCTAGAAATTGATGGTGTCATGTGGAAAGACTGTATAAGGTGTCATTTAAATAAATTTTGAAAGAAACAAAGTATTTTTAAAGGCGAATATGTAGAAATGGGAGTGTAACCCATGTGTTTGGGACAGCAAGCACAAAGGTTTGGCAATGAGAGGAGACGAAGTAATGTATAATAAGATAGTGAAAGGCTTTAAAAGTTAAAACAGGAGAGTATCTATGATCCTGGAGGAAATATAGGAATTATATCTAGGGAATGACTAAAGGTGTTTGTAAAAGAAAGGTGGTTAGAAGATAGAAGCTAGCAACTAATAAGAGTTTACTATGTACTAAACCAGTGATATGGCAAACCTATGACAAGCTTGTCAGCACTGACACACATAGCCATTTTCAATAGAGAAGTAAGAGGCCACATGCCAAGGATGAAACATTTGCTATAGTGTAGTGTAGACATCTGTGTACTATAGATGACAATTCTATCTATATTAATTTACCTATTCTGTTTTATTAAATATAGTTTTATATTACAATTATACATTTTTGTTATTTAAACTATAAATATTGCAAAATTATGGTGTTTTTTCTTGAAGTGACACACCACCCAAGTTTTGGTGAATTTTGACACACAAAGCTCAAAAGGTTGCCCAGTATACTAAATGCTTTTGATGATAGGAAGAAAGGCAAAAAGCAAAGCTCTCAAGAAGCTCACAGTGTAATTGGAAGGCAGGATACAAATAACTGTATAAACAAAATATATACAAGATAAATTCGAGATAGTCTCAGAGGGAATGCACTAAGATTAAGGAAGACTGAGAAAGGCATGTTGCAGAAGGTAGAACTTTACTCGAGACTTGGAATGAGACAAGAAGGTTAGGTGAGGTGAGGAGGAACAGCTTTCTGTAAGCAGTCATGGTATGATGTATTGTGTGCAAGGCATAGAAAGGAGGCCAGTGTCACTGAGTCACAGAATATGTGGAGGGGATCAAGAAGACTGAAATGGTATGAAGCAGCCAAATTATAAAGGGCTATGGAAGCCAAACTGGGTTTTCTTTTTTATTCTTGAGGTAATAAAGGGCTGCTAGAATTTTTTAAAATAAAAATATGATATACATTTTAGGAAGATCAGATTGATAGCTGAGTAAAGAATATACTGAAGTGGGGAGAAGATTGAGAAAAAGACCTGTGGTTTGGCAATTTAGAGTTCATTAGCAACTTTGGAAAGAGCAATTTGAGTTGAATGAAGTCAGAAAAAGCTAGAGTTCAAATTCTAAAGAAAAGAATGAGAGGAAAGGAAGTAAAAACACACGCGCGTGCCCACACACACACATACATACACACGCTCTTCCTAAGGACTTTAGCCACATATTTTTTAGGGAATGAATAGATCAAGTAAGAATTTTTTGAGGATGGGGTAAACATGGGTATGTTTATAGGTAGTACAGAACCAACAAGTAGGCAAGGAACATTTAAAGATTAATGAGAGTGAGGATAATAAGAGGGGGCAATTTTCTGGAGAAGATAGGATTATAATGAAATCACCTATACATGTAGAGAGGGCTTATCTTAGAAAAGAGAAAGGCCCTCTGTTCATGAAAAAATGAAGGAGGCAAGTTGCCATATAAATATACATATATGTGTGTGTGTGTATGTGTGTGTATATATATATATGTATATATATATATATATGATGTAAGATGAAGAATACAGAAAAAGAAGTTCTGCAAATAACCTGTTATTTTGAGTGAGCTATGAAGGAGGAAGGCAAGGTTTTCAGTACAGAGAGGGAAATGGAGAGGGAGCTACAAAAAGTTTGAGATGGGATGAAAAGATTTGGAAAAACTGCTATGTTGAATGATTTGGTGAATGTACCTAGGAGGGGAAAAGGGATTGCCTTGCCACAGTGAGGGCCCATTTGAGTTCTTAAAACAAACTTCTCAGTTGACCTAGTTAGCACAGTTTTGTGATTAGTGGAAACCAGGAGTCACAGCAAATACTAGGAAAAATATTAATTGTAAGTATAATGTTTTTTATTTAGGTAATAACTTTTCTCTGAAGCTACATAGCACTTTAAAATATATGTAATACCTTTCATTTTTATGAAGTAGGAAATTACCATAGTAATAGTATTTCTTAGTTGAAAAATAGATCCTTAGTAGAATAATTTTAGTTTTTTAACATATCTGGCAAGTAGCAAAGTTTTATTGACTCAAGGAACAGAAGGGAAGGAAGTAGGATTTACCAATTTAAAAAACATATTGTTTCTCTTATTTCAGTATTTCTACATAGAAACTGAATCATTGACCATCATTTTGAAGATGAGGAAGATTAGTGGCTTTGTAATAAAATAGGTGGATTGTTTGTATGGTTGTTTTGTATAGAGGTAAGATACCAAGGTTATATTGGTAACCCTCAGTGGTGAGGCCCACCTTCATCTCACTGGCTAGTGCGCTCAGACTAACAGACAGATGTTCAGGATTATTGCTTAACAAGGTAAGCAGGAAGGGAGGGTTAGGGAATAGGATGCCCTGATCTAAGGGGTCCTAACTAAACCACCCCCTTTTCTAAGACCCCATCTGAAAGTGTCTTCAGATCTTCGGGCTGCCTATTACTACTCTGGCTGTCTAGAAATTTCTAGCTAACATAACTACCTGAAGCTACTAATTCTCCCAGATAATGTTTGGTTAGATTTTATAGTCTTTCTGAGTAGTTAGGCTGACCCCTTTATTTTGGGAATCAACCCTCTTCAAGTTAGGCCCAAGATGGCTTTAGGCCTTTCCCACAGATAGTTGCCTGGCCAGCAGAGATCTTCACAGCAGTTGGGAACACTCTCAGAAGACAGGAACAAAAGTGGATCACAAATAGGTAGGATGTCTCCAAAACAGGATAGCAGGATCTGTCACTTTGGCTTCAAGGGGATAGGGAACAAAAAACCCCTTCTATCTTATAGTGTTATGATTAAAAATGATGAGGGCCGAGATCAAGAGGGAGAATAGTATTTTAATAAAAGCCATGCTGATAGAGATAAACTGACCACGTGCCTGTAAGGAAAAACCTATTCCAACCTCACCTCAGCCATTTACCTTCCTCTCTCCTTGAGCTCAGGTAACTAAAAAAGAAGTTCCAAGTCACTACCCCCTACTTAAAACAGTCCCTCACCTTTAATACGTCATGCAAAACAGGAAACCCATGAAACCCGTTGGACCACGGGAAATGTAGTTCTAAGGACCCCCACAGGTCCACAGAAGTTTGTCAAACACTATATTGAGGTTCAATCCTTCCAAATAGAACCCCAGGTGATTTTAACTAACAGTAGTGATTCCAAGTCAGAGGAAGTTCTCAGCTTCAGGCTATTTTCCCAACAGAATGTCCAAAAGCCCCCTTGGCAGCTTTCTCTGTCCTTTTATAAAATGTCCCCAGATTCTAGAACAAACTCTGTAGTTCCTTGCATGTGGCAATGTCCTGCAAACTGCTATCTGTGCAGAGTCTCTTTTATCTGTTTACACTCCTTTCCTCATAACAGTAACTAACCCAAAACATGGGCTGACAGTTTTAGTTTTAGGACTGCCTAATATTAGATTATATATTTTAAAAGCAAGATGCCTTAATTATTCCTTTATTGAGTTTAATGGAACAGTATTATTGCTATAATATATTAATAATGTGGTAAATTTTATATAAAATGCATAGACTGTGATGACACCTTTTTATGTGTCCTTTGGTACTACTATCTTCCTCCTGATCATTTGGGAAATATGAGTTTGCATATCTGGAAATAAAGTATATTTAAGGCTTTTAAAGATAGATAGATAGATAGAAAATTCACCCTTCCTACTCCATTTTTTTCTTGCCCTCCTCACTGGAAGTGTTTGGGAAGAGGTCTGTATTTTAGTTTTCCATTTTCTTTCCTTTCAGTAATCTTTGGGAAAATGATTCCTCAATTGTATCTGTTTCTGTAAAATAATTTCAGGCATATATCACTAATATGTATATGTTTACTGACATATAAAGTATATATTTTCCATAATAATTCTCACTTAGATTATAAAACTTACATAAAAATAGAAATAAGCATAAAGATGAAATATTTTATTCTAGAGATGATAGAGAAATTACTAGAATTTATATAGGGGAGTGGTATGATCTTTAGGAAAACCACTTTAGCATCTTTATTAACATTGGATTTAAGTCAGGAAGACCAGTAAAGAGGCTGTGCCAAAATTCCTAGAGATAAATTAGAGGGAGGGAAACTCAGAAGAACATAGGATTGGGGGCAAAGCATTATAGTCCAGGTCATCTAAAAGTTCCCAACTCACCCTGTGCAACTTATTCTGCTCTTCCCAAAATTAAAAGAGGGAAGAACTCTCAGTATTTTTTGATTCATATTTTATTTCATTAAGTATTTTCCATTTACATGTAAAAATTTTAATATCTTATTTTCCCAATTATATGTGATAACAATTTTCAACGTTTTCCAAAATTAAAGGCAATTTAATCTGGGTTATACATGTATGATCATGCAAAATATATTTCCATATTGCTCATTGTTGTGGGAGAATACTCATAAAACCAAAACATAAATTTTAAAAAGTGAAAAATATTAATGCTTTGATGTGCATTTAGATTCCTAACAGTTCTTTCTCTGAAGGTTGGTAGCATTCTTTATTACAAGTCCTTCAGAATTGTATTGCTGAGAATAGTTGTTTCACAATTGATAATCATATAGTATTTTGATTACTATGTGCAATGTTCTGTTACTTCAAATTATCCTGTTCATCATGAAAACTACCTGTTTGTATCCTATCATCATTTGTTGAGGAATGATTTGTATTCTTAAAAGTTTGATTCAGTTCAATATATATTTGAGAAATGAGCACAAGATAGCACAAGAGTATTCTATCAAAATCATTTACAACAATTTGCTCAGCCATTCCCCAGTTGATGGATATTCTTTTAATGTCTAGTTCTTTGCCACCATAAAGAGCTCTGCTATACATATATGTTCTTTTCCTTTTTAAAAATAATATCTCCTTGATATATGAATTGTCTCTTTCTGGCTTATTGTAAATTTTTTTCTTTTATTTGGAAGCTCTTGAATTTGGCTGTTATATTCCTGGGGGTTGTCTTTTCTGGGTCAAGTGTAGTGGGTGATCTATGGATCCTTTCAGTGTCTATATTGCCCTCTTGTTGGAGAACTTCAGGGAAATTTTGCTGAATAATTTCTTTTAGTATGGAGTCCAAATTTCTATTAATTTCTGCTTTTTTTCAGGGAGTCCAATGATTCTCAAATTGTCTCTTCTAGACCTGTTTTTTTTATCTGTCAATTTCTCAGTGAGGTAGTTCATGTTTCCTTCTATTTTATCAGTGTTTTGACTTTGCTTTATTTGTTCTTTCTGTCTTAAGAGATCATTATCTTCTAATTGCTCAATTCTAGCCTTTAGAGACTGGTTTTCCTTTTCAATCTGGTCATTTCTGGTCTTCAATTTACTTGCCTCACTTTCCAATTGCGAAATTCTGTCTTTTATACTGTTATTTTCTTGCCTGATTTTGGTTTCCAATTTGTTTACCATTTTGTTTGATTTGGGGGCATCTTTCTCCAATTGGTAGTTTCTGTCTTCTAACTTGTTAATTTCCTTTTGAGCTATTTCCCACTTCTGTCGCCAAATCTCTTCCATCTTTCTCATCATCTCAGATTTGAACTCTTCAAGAGCTTGTGACCAGTTTTCATTATTTTGGGAAGATTTGGATATGATTACTTGTTCTCCTCTGCTGTTTGCTCTATTACCTGGATTTTCTCTGTGTAAAAGTTGTCAAGTGTTACAGATTTCTTCTTGTTCTTTCTCTTTTGGGGTTCTTGTGGATGGCTTGCCATTGTGAGTTGTGTGTCCTCTCAGGTTTATCCTCACACCCAGGGTCTCTCTGCTGCACTCTTTAGGCTCCTGAGGTCTCAGGTCTAGTTGTTCTCAGGGTCAAGCTTCCTGGTGGTCCCCTTGCTTGTTCCTCTGCCGGAAGCTCCTTTAACAGTCTCAGGGCGCTGCTTCCACAGTCATGCACCCCTCTGCACTGGGTCCCCACCCAAGGTCTGCACCTTCACTCAGGATCTGCGTCAGCAACTCCGTCCACGCCTGAGCTCAAGGTCTGTGTTCAAAGTCAGGCAGGTTCTTTAGCCTCTTGGAGTCTTAAGTCTTGCTGTTCTCAGGAGCAGGTCCTGGTGGTCCCAGGTAGCTGCCAAGGACTTAATGGATGCCCCAAACTTGTCTTGTGCGCTGGCTTTGACCCTGTAAGTGGTGTGTGAGGGGGGAGGAGGTTGCTCAGTTGGAGTTTTAGTGAGATCTATTTCACCCCCTTATAGCATGGAAATGCCCCAATCCCAGGTACCTTCAATGCTGCACCCTTTTGTGGAATCCCTTTGTTCATCTGGATTTGTTTTTATGTCCTCTTGAGGAGTCCTATATGTGTGGGTTAGAAGAGATTAAGCAGCTGCTTTTTACTCTGCCGCCATCTTAACCTGGAAACCTTCCTTATTTTCTCTCTTACCAAAACATTTTTCAAAAAGTTTTATTTGTTTTGTTAATATTATGCAGAAGTCTATATATATATCTAAACTGAAAATTCAACTTTTATCAACAGGCGTATTAAATGAAGATTCATTTGACAAAACTACCTATAACATAATTTTCTAAAAAAATCAAAGCCAAGGGGGCAGCTGGGTAGCTCAGCGGATTGAGAGCCAGGCCTAGAGACGGGAGGTCCTAGGTTCAAATCTGGCCTCAGATACTTCCCAGCTGTGTGACCCTGGGCAAGTCACTTGACCCCCATTGCCTACCCTTACCACTCTTCTGCCTCGGAGCCAATATACAGTATTGATTCCAAGGTGGAACGTAAGGGTTTTAAGAAAAAAATTATAAAAAAAAAAATCAAAGTCAGGTTCTTTAATAATGTGTTTACAATACAGTACTCTTAACCATTTGGTTAAATAAGGGCTGTTTAAATTTCAAAACTATAAGTTATTATATTTTACAAGGCAATCCTAAAAGTCTTTGTGTGGCCTGAGGCTATTACAGTTTAAAGACTAAATCTTTAGGGACAATCTTGTACTATATTTTTTATTGTTTTTGAAATGTGTATTTGTCATACTTTTAATTCATCTCATTGGAAGCTTTTTCCCCTCTTCATCTTCAAAATGCCATATAAATATGAGCTATAGCCATAATGAAAAAATATTTTAATTTAGGGATATTCTCTACCTCAACTTAGGAAATTGTTTAAAGCTAGCTAATGTATTATTACATTGTGAAAATGATTGTTAGCTATGCAGATGTCAGTTATATCTGGCAAAGCAGAGTGTGTAGAACAATGAATCCATTCAAAGGCAATAAAGCATTTTGACTTCAAGAGCCTGAATTAATGTGATGAATTTAAAAAGTACAATTTAATATTTATTTCAGCAATTTTTAAAAAAATTCTGCTTTTGTTATGTTAGAGTCTCAACAATTCCATTTTTAGTATCATGCCACCACAAAAAAAAAAAAAAAGTAGTATACCCCTTTAGAGCAGACTGGTATAAACTGCTTTAGAAAAGCCTTAAATAGTTCTTACAATGTAAGACTTTTATGTTAGCCTTTCAATAATTTTAAAAAATGGGTAGGTCATTAAATTTTTATTAAGCATCTGTGTGCCAAATGTTGTATTAGGTATTGAGGATCCAACAGAGAATGAAAGTCTCTACTCGAAATGAGTTTACAATTGAATGAATCCTCAATTTAACATTCACACCCATCTTGAATAATATTTACTAATAACATTCAGAACATTCATGTCTAGATGTTTGCTTGCTGAGTCCATATGCAGGACAAATTCAAGGGCATATCTTTAGTATCTTAAGAGCAGTGGAAAAAAGAGAAAACTCTTGAAACATAGTTCTTTTTAAAATATAATAAATAACATTCACTCGATAACTTGATAAGTGCTTCCCCAATATGTTATCTCTCATTGGATCCCTATAGCAAACTTGTGAGGCAGGTTGGAAAGTTATATTATCCCCATTTTACATATGGAGATATTGATATCTAAAAAATGTGATTTCGCCAGTGTTAACTAGTAAATTAATGAAGCTTAGAACTCAAATATTGTTCTTTTGACACTTATCCCAATACTTAATGATGCCTTTCCCCTTTTTTAAAAAAATGAAACAAACATCTTTTCTTTATACCTCTGTTTCATTCTTTTTAGTTTACAAAGCTCTTTCATCTCCTTTGATCCTAAGAGTAATTCTTTAGCACTTATTATCGTCCCCATTTTGTAGATGAGGAGACTAAAACATTGAAGGGATGTGACTTTGCTGGAGTCACACAACAAAATAAATAGCTGAATTAAGATTCAGATTCATTCCTCTTGCTCCAAGTTCTTCTTTTTTTGCACTACTGCTTAGTCTCCTTGACCACTGTACTGCATTTGCAATGCTGACCACTTCCTCTGAGAAATTTCTTTCTTTCTTGAAACTTCAATTATTTTTCTCCAACTTCAGACTGCTTTTTTTGGCTTACTTATTCTAACTTTTTCAAGCTAAATTCTTTTCGGAGCTTCTTTGCATATTATTTCTCAGAGAACCCACTGTTCCACTGGCCTCAAGTATCACTTCTATGTAGATCACTTTCAGATCTAGTCCTTCTAGTTCTATACCATACTATGTTGCCAGGATATTTTTATTTATATATTCTTTTATCACCCAAACATGATACAGAGTGTAGCCCACCCATTCCCCACCCCCATACATAAACACATACCAGCTCCTTTTCACATATTCCCTGTCTCTTAAATTTGCCATCCTTCTTTCTCTGTCACTAGACTTTTTTTTTTTAATCCTTACCTTCAGTCTTGGAATCAATACTACATATCGGTTCCGAGGCAGAAGGGTGGTAAGGACTAGGCCTTTGGGGTTGAGTGACTTACCCAGGGTTACATAGCTAGAAAATGTCTGAGGCCAGATTCAAATCCAGGACCTCCATCTCTAGGCCTGGCTCTCAATTCATGTTACTAAACTTTAAACCTTGTAATCTTCTTTGATTCTTGCTTTTCTTCTACCTTGTAGAATTTTAGAATTGGAAAGGTCCCTGTATTTTTCATCTATTCTTGTTAAAGATCTCTATATTGGAGGAGCTCATTGTCCTCTTGGGCAACAAATTCCATTTCTGTCCAGATATGATTGTTAGGAAAATTTCCTTTATATTTCAACTGAAATCTATTTCTTTATAACTCCCACACTTGATTTTAATTTGCTCTCTGGAGCTAAGTAGAAGAAATTTAACCCTATTTCCCATGATACATCTACAATTATTCAAAGACTATCTTCTGTTTTTCATTGTGTATGGACATTATCTCTACTATTAGAGGCAGCTAGTGGCTCAGTGTTTAGAGTACTGGGCACGGAGTCAGGAAGACCTAAGTTGAAATTTGGCCCCAGAAACATAACTAGCTAGTTGTATGACTCTGGCCAAGTTATTTAACCTCTCTTTGCTCAATGAAGATGACAAGAATAGCAAGAATAAGAATAATAGCACCTACGCAGTGGATAATATTGTAAAAAGTGCTTAGCACAGTGCCTGGCACATCATAGGGATTATAAAAAATACTTATTCCTTTTCATTCTCCTTCTCTTTATTATTTTAGCTAGATTTCATATTAGCTTTCTTGTCAGACAAGTTATTAAAAACTGCCTCATATATTAATGTCTTGTAGTCCATCAAAATCACCTAGGTCTTTTACAAATGAATTGTTTTCTAATTATATCTTTATCCTTTCTGTATTTGTACAGTTGATTAACACAATTTAAATAAAAGACTTTACATTTTTCCCTGTGGAATTTTATCTTACTAGCTTTAATGTATTGCTCTACCTCATCAAGGTCTTTTTGGGTTTCCTTTCTGCTCCTTTCTGAAAAATCCCCATCTTTCTGAAATAATGTAGTTGGAACTGAATACAATGTGGGAGCAAAGAACCTGAAACAAAAGAGGTTCCCATTTATTGAGTAATGGCTGAACAAACTTTTTTATGAATGTAATGAAATATAATTGTGCTCTCTGAAACTAGGATGAAAGTGAAGAGACAGTATCCCTATATCTTCCCTCTCTTAGCATGAATGATTCTAACTTAATTGAATTTAAATTACTCATATATAAACAGAGATATAAGGCAAATTTAAAAAGTCACTTTTGTCAGCATTCTGAAATTCACAGTTTATAGACAACCAAAGCAAATTGCAAGACTTCTTGGAAACCTTTCTATACCAGTCAAATAAAAGGTCCCATTTTTTCCTTTGTTTAAAATTGCACTGCAGACCTCAAGAATTTTTTTCCTTTTCTTTTAAATGGAATATCAAAGGCAATATCCACTGATACTCCCAGACATCAGACATATTACCAAAGGGGAGTATAGTCCCTGCCTGTGGAAAAATCTTAGATGAGGTGGGAGCCTTGTTTGGATTCCAATTATAGGTGAATGCCAGCACAAAACAAAACAGGATTCCCCTTAGGAGTTAGCTTGGCACAAACAGAACAAGTTACACTTTTAGGACAAGCTGACCCAAAATAGAAAAATAAACAGGAACAATAATAAAGTCTCTAACTGACCTATTAAAAAACAAATGGAATCCAGAAACTTACCTGTCAGTGGGTATGAGCCCCCACAGAGAAACTCAGAATTTCTTCTGCTACTCACAATCCATTCAGTCCCCAGGAGAACCCAGTATACAAAATGCTTAGTTTCCCCTAGCCTTCCTTCCTGTGTTCTGTTTTCTGTATGGACACTGACCTCTGCAGAAAGGAACCCAGAATCCTTGCTCTTGCTTGGACCCTTAGGCCTACTTTCCTATTCCCTGTGGTGGTGAACCAGGTCCTTTCAGTTCTCTTCCTCATCCTAAAGAGAAGACATTGCAGTTGCCACTGCTTGGATGAGCAGGGTCTTACCAATTACAACTTCTGGTAAAATGGAGGACTTCCAGAATTTACCATCCACCCTCTGAACATTTCCATCTTACCTGCCAGGATGCCTTATGGATCCTCCAGCCTTATCATCTACTGTACTGCTCTGCTTTTAGGACTTTTAAGCCTTATCTTCCCCTATAGTTGAGCTTATTTATATGTTATAATAATAATAATTATAGATAATATTTATATAGTGCTTAGTAATGTACCAGGCTCTGTGCTAAGTACTTTACAATTATTATTTCACTTAATCCTCACAACAATCCTGGGAAAAAGTAACAGAGATCAGATGTCTTACCCAGCATAGCACAAGCCAGAAGTATCTGAGGCAGAATTTGAACTGAAATCTTATGACTAGGCCTAGTACTTTATTATGCCACCAATCTGCCTCAAATAAAATATTGGTTCCTCAAGGGCAAACTGCCTCCTTTTTCAATTTTTCTCTAATACTTAGCATTATTCTTAGCAGGTAGTAGTAAGAACTTAAATCTTTTTTTCATTATAAAAGTTTTAGCAAGGGAGTAAAGTCTGTAAACACATAGATGTAATTTAATTCGTACATGGAAATATACACACTAATTTAAAAATGAAGTCATTCGAGTCAAGGGAGGAAAGATACAGGGCCTCTTTTTGTCTTTCCTTTCACAAAAATAATTTTAAAAATATGGAAAGACTTGTATGGACTGATTGAGCATGAAGTAAAATAAAATTAAGAAGAGATGGGCATCTTTTATATTAGAGAAGAAGTAGAGAATAGGAAAATGAAATGTTGGATGCACTCTTCTGTGAAATCAAGGCAATCAACTAGTCATTTGGTTTTGCTTTACTTATTTTTCTTATATGGTAAGATTGGAGGGAGAAATATCCCCAAATTACTGTGAAGTGAAAACAAAAGACATCATTAATTTTTTAACAGGGAAAGGAATAAAAAGAAATAAACACATGATTTGACTAACAGAGTGCATAGAAGAACTAGAATTGCCTTAGTCATGAATGCTCTGCCTTTTTAAATTCAGCCAAGATTGCCTATTTTTGTATTCTTAGTTCATAGAACAGTACCTAACACAGAGTATGTGTTTAATAAATGCTTGTTGACTAGGTATCTGCCTTTTGTATGCTTCTCTTGATATTGATAAAGGGTCATTGAGTAAAATTGTCTCTCTGGTAGAATCTATTAATAGAGGCAACTAGGTGTACAGTGGACAGAGAGCCAGGCCTGAAATCAAGAAGACTCATCTGGCACCACTGCTATTATAATCAACTCTGAGATTATAAATCAGAGAAGATACTGCCTGCATTGGTGGGAGTTTCCTCACCTGAATGTTCCTCATACATCCCCCATACATACATACATAAATCATCAATTCAGCCCCTATCCCTCCAACTAATTATTTACTGGCTTGTATTGTTCACTTGTTTCAATTAAATTGTGAACTCCTTGAGGTCATGGACCATACATTATACTTTCTCCCTTGTGATGATGCAATGCAGTAAATATGTCAGGAAATACTTGTTGAATATTGAAAAGTCATTTCCTGCCCCCACAAAGTAGTACAAGATTTTAGTAATCTGTGTGCTAAAGAATAAATTGCAAAGAATATACTTAATGAAGGACTGACATTGACCGAAAAAAAATTTTTTTTGCCCTTTTCCCACCTATGGCTCATCTTATCAGCTCTTATTACTCCTACCCATATGTGACATCATATCTAAAAAGAGAAAACAACAACAAATCACAAGTCCAAAGTACAAGGCTATCTACCACAAACACATTTATTTGAAGCTGGATATATCTGGTTTCCTTATTAGCATTCTCTTTAAGATTTTCAAGTCTAGGAAAATAAAGTATAGAAGCAGGGCCCAGGAAATTCGAGAGATTATCTTACCCATTTTGTGAACTATGCCCTATTTGATATTTCAAACAATAGCTGGTTCTACAACATTTATTTCCAAGTTTGATTTCTTCAGCCTTTTGGGAATTCCTTTACTAAAACAAGAGTAATTCTATTTTTTAATCAGTTTTTTTTTTAATTTTTCTCTCACAACTTGTGCTGTAATTTTTGTAAAGCCAATTATGACATAAGTGAAGAGAAAGCCCAAAGTAGAAAAAAAGCTCAGTGGAAACTGACAATAAAAGCATGTTTATTCCTAATTTTTTTCCAATGGTAGTTTATATAGAGAAAAATAATTCAAAGGTAAATATTTTCTACATTAAAAATAGTTGATGTTACAAATTTTTTCTCTTCGTTTCATTCAGCAAAGTTGACCTCATCATCCTTGTGAAACAAAAATTAATTGTGATAGGAAGGTTCTTGTTAGAATTTGTGAACACTATAATTTTAAAATATACTTTATTTTTTATTTATTTATTTTTTGAGCCCTTAACTTCTGTGTATTGGCTCCTTGGTGGAAGAGTGGTAAGGGTGGGCAATGGGGGTCAAGTGACTTGCCCAGGGTCACACAGCTGGGAAGTGTCTGAGGCCATATTTGAATTAAAATATGCTTTAAATTTTATTTTATCAAGTTATATTATGCATTTCAATGTATTAGTCATATAGTTTAGGAATATTAATTTAAAAGTTAAGAACCTTTGAGTTTGGGGTTTATATTTTTAAATTTCCTTTTTCCCCCATAAAATTATCTTTTAAGACACTCTTTCCTATTTGTTTTTCAGTCACGCAGTGTGGACAAGCAACATGCTGTAGTCAACTATGATGCCTCTGCAGATGAACATTTAGTAAAAGATTTGGGTAGTCTAAATGGGGTAAGTAAACAGTTGATTAATATTTGTTTTAATTATTTCATTTAACACTATATGGAAAATGTTTTTAAAGCCCCAAATGTCTTTTTTTCCTAAAAAATCAAGCAGACTTTAATTTGTTATTCTCTTATACTAATACTGATGATCATCCCTTCTTTTTTATCTGTCCTTCCTAAAGTGTTGTGCCAAGAACTGAACTCAACACTGTAAATGTAGAATAAATGGAGTATAGTACTAATAGAGCCTAGACATTATGCATCCCTTCATGTAGCCTTAGATAACATCAGTTTTCTGTTAACTCACTGAGCTTGTAAAAGTCATAAAACCCATGGGTCCTTTTCAGATTACCAGTTCTTTAACTGTACCTTTCCATTATATACTCATAGACCTTTTGGAGATACTTTCTTTTGTTATCTAGTGTGTTTTTTATCTGCATCAACTTTGTCATGTAGTCAAGCATTTATTAAATATTTAACTGTGTGCCAGGAACTGTTCCTAAGTACTAGAGATGCACAGAAACATAAAAACACGGTTTTCACCCTCAAGGAGCTCATATACTAATGGAAAATACAATATTTAGGTAATTAGGTATATAAAAGATAGATACATTATAAGTTGCAGGTAATCTCAGAGGGGGAAAACCTTCTTACTGAAAGTGGGATTTGAGTTGTCCTGAATGAAGCCAAGGAAGAAGATAAGTAAGGAAGAGAGATTTCTAGCTAGTACACAAAGTTGGGAGATAAAGTTACTTACTTGAACATGACACTTTAAGTAGGCCATATACTTTCATATAAAGGATGGAGAAAAGTAAAATGTTAAGATTTTAAGGTAGGTAGTAGTCAAGTTGTGAGAGGATTAAATGCCAAATAGAGGATTTTATATTTTTTCAAAAGGTAATAGGGAGCCACTGGAGTTTATTGACTAGGGAAGGGGTGGTGACCTGGTCAGACCTGTATGCTAGGAAAATCATTTTGGCATCCATGGAGGAAAATGAATTAAAGTAGGGAGACATTTGTGGCAGGTAGTCCAACCAACAAATTATTATAATGAGCCAAGTGAGAGGTGATATGATGGCCTGTCCCAGGGTGGTAGCAGTGTCAGTAGAAAGAAGGCAATGTTTAGAAGAGATATTATAAAGATAAAATTTATAGGAGATGTTATATAGGTAAAATTAATACCATTTGGGGAGATTGGATTAAATAATTAATAAAATATTGGATATGGGGTATGAGAGCATGAAAAGTTACAGGTAACATTTAGATTCTGAACCTGGGTGCCTGAGAAGATGGTTTGCCCTCAATACATTTACTTTCTGTGGGGGAAATCATACATATAAGTAGGCATTAGGAATATAAATACCAAGAATAAAATCATCCCAGGTCATATGGACCTTATATTCTAATGAAGAAAACAAGGATCTATACACACACACACACACACACACACACACACACACACACATTTATATATGCATATATAATATATATAAAACACTATAAATATAAAATAATTTTTTTCAATTATTTCAGTCACATCCAACTTTTCATGACTCTATTTGGGGTTTTCTTGGCAAAGATAATTGAGTAGTTTTTCATTTCCTTTTCCAGCTCCTTTTACAGATGAGAAAGCTTAGGCAAACCAAGCTAAATGACTTGCCCAGAGTCACACAGCTATTGTCTAACACCGAATTTGAACTTGGGTCTTCCTGACTCTAGACCCAGCACTCTATTCACTATAATATCTAGTTACCCAAAGTTAATAAATACAAAGTTAAGTGCATAATAGTTTGGAGAAAAAAAAGACACTAATAGTTGGAGGGTTTAGGAAAGGCTTTTGATGCAGGAGTCTGAGCCTGGCTTAAAGATTGTAAATTGGAGGTTAAAGATACAAGTGCATTTCAGTTATGGAACCCATTGCTAAGGGATAGAGGTGTGTCATGTGTGAAGGAGAAAAAATGGGCTAATTTGACTGGATCATAGAATGCAAGAAAAAGAGAAGGGGCAGCTGGGTAGCTCAGTGGAGTGAGAGTCAGGCCTAGAGACAGGAGGTCCTAGGTTCAAACTCGGCCTCAGCCACTTCCCAGCTGTGTGACCCTGGGCAAGTCACTTGACCCCCATTGCCCACCCTTACCA
>NC_058133.1:142277545-142336475 GCF_016433145.1 Gracilinanus agilis
AGACAGGAGGTCCTAGGTTCAAACCCGGCCTCAGCCACTTCCCAGCTGTGTGACCCTGGGCAAGTCACTTGACCCCCATTGCCCACCCTTACCAATCTTCCACCTATGAGAAAATACACTGAAGTACAAGGGTTTAAAAAATAAAAAAAAATTTAAAAAAAAAAAGAAAAAGAGAAGTAATAACCAATCATGTTAGAAAGACAAGTTGAATCCAGATTGTTTATTTTAGGGCTTTAAAGTTAAACAAAGAAGTTTATATTTTATCAGAGAGACAATAAAAACCCACTAGAGTTGATTGTGTAGGGAATCACATGGTCAGATCTTTGCTAGAGTAAAATTACTTTGGTAATAGTTTGTAGTACTAAAGTAAGGTAAGACTAAGAGTTTAAATCAGGAAAACCAAATAGGGCGTTATAAAAATCCAGATGAATTCTGGAAAGCAATTTTTAACTATGCCAGAAAGTTACTAAACTGGACATACCCTTTGGCTATCTATAACTACTACAAGACCTATGCCCTAAAGCAGGGGTCAGCCATGGCTCTCCAGCCATATCTGGCTCCACCTCCCAACCAGCCTGTCCAGGCAGAGCCCTAGGATGTGCCCCAGGGTGCCCTTCAGCCCCCACCCATATTCCAACACCTTCAGCCTCCATCCTCCTCCTTCCGCAGGTGTTTATGGCTCTCAAGGCCAAAAGGGTTGCTGACTGTTGCCCTAAAGAGTTCAAAGAAAGAGGAAAAGGAAATATATATTCAGGATCATTTGTTAGCAACTTTTTTCCAATATAAAACAAAAATTGGAAACTAAAGAGGAGAGTATAATTAAACAAATTATGGTATATGAAAGTAATGGAATATTATTATCCCATAAGAAAAAATGAAATAAAGTTTCAGAGAGAACTGGAGAAATCTCAGTGAACAAAGGGAAGTGAGCAGAATACAGAAATAGAACAGTTTATACAATTATAACAGAAAGGAAAACAAGTTTGAAAGACTTTAGAAATATGATCAGTGCAATGATAAAATACTATACCATCCTCCTTTCTGCCCCAGGGGTGAGGAGATTAAAATGCAGGATAGGATATATTTTTGGATATGACTTAATGTGAGAATTTATTTTGCTAGACTATGCATATTTTTAATGAGTTTTCTTTTTCTTATTCATTTCCTTCCTCAGTTGGTCTAGGGAGGAGGAAGTGATTAGATTATCTAGGTGTGTGCCAGACAATGAAAGTTCCAAGTGAGATGGTGGGCTTGTGATGAAATTAATCTGATGAAGGTTTTCTGGTACCTGATTATGGAGTGAGTGATCTCAGATAATGTCGGAGTAGAAACTTGGGAGCCTGGAAGGACAGTGGTGCCCTTTAAAGAAAAAGGGAATTGTGAGAGTGGAAAGTTTGATAGGGGACAATATGAGTTTATTTGAGGACATCTTGAATTTTAGATGTCTTTGGGATATCCAACTTGAGGTGGAGATTTAGGGGTAATTTGAATAAAGATTATGATTAAATCCCTAGTAGCTGATGAAATTTCAAAGAGAGAAAGTATAGCAGTCAGTCATTCCACATTTATTATATGTTTAATAATGTTCCAGGGGAAAAAAAGCAAAAGAAGTTGTCACAGAATTATAAAGCTTAAGCAGGAAATATAAGAAGGTATCCCTAGTGTATTCCTGGATTAGAGATGGGAGAGCCCCAGGTTTTCACATAGTACATGTTTTCAGACTTTCAGACATGAACAAAACAACTGAACAACAATAACAATTAAAGCATTTCATTCATTGTATATATAAACGAATTATCATTATTTCTATTTTGAAAGATTATAAATTCTTGCAATGTTGAATGTCATATATATTTTACTGTGCGTAATACATTTCAGGCATTCTCAATATACATTTATACTTTTTCTCTCTTCATACTTTATTTGAGGCAGATAGGTGTATAGGAGATAAAGTGTTAAGATTTGAGAGTCAGAAACACCTGTGTTGGTGAAAGTTGTATTTAGTGCAAGTCAACTAGCCTTCTTACATTTGCATTTTCTTCATCTACGAAATAGGAGTGATAATCATACTTTTATCACAGAATTATGAAGATCAAATGAGATTATATATAAAGTACTTTGCAAATTTTAAAACATATAAATGTTAGCTGCTTCAGTTAATTTCAAACTTCTAGAAACATTCATTTTTTGACCTTTTTCTAATGAATTATTTTTTTTAGGTGAGATCATGCTAATATCATTACAAGGTTTCAGCAATAGCTATACATTCCCTACTAGAAAACTGTTACATGACTAGTGTATCTTCTCCTCATGTCAGCTTTTCAACATTTAGCATTAACTTTGTACTAGCTTTATTTCAGATTTACTAAAAATGAAGTATCTAATATTCTGAATAAAACTTAATATCCATTCTCCTTTTTTTCCTTGTAGACTTTTGTGAATGATGTAAGGATCCCAGAACAGACTTATATCACCTTGAAACTTGAGGATAAACTAAGATTTGGATATGATATCCTTACAAAATGTGATTTGTATGGTTTTTACAAAATTTTCTTTTAAAGCATCATTATGTTCATTTCTTAATTATTAAATCTATTTAAACATTATGTGGTAAGTGAATATTTATTGAAAATAAGCATATTTAAAATGTGTATTAGAAAAATAGTACATGCATAGTATTCTCCTTCCCATAGTAAAATGTATGGTTTTAACGTCTTTCATACTTCTTTAAAAAGCCCCAGGAAAAACCAATAGAAGTAACTTGATCTTCACAATTTTTCTATTTTCTTAAAGAATTTACATATTTGATTTGATATATTTTCTGTTCAAGGGACTCTCAAAAGCCTCTTCCAGAAGCTTAGTTTGAAAGTGTCAGTTCTGTGACAGTCAGCTTTTTTTATGGTCTAACTCACAGCCATTCCTTGCTTTTGGAAAAACCATAACTTTGACTATATGGACCTTTTTGGCAAGGTGACATCTCTGCTTTTTAGTCTGCCACCCTGCCTTCCAAGGAACAAGCAGCTTTTAATTTCATAGCTGTAGTCATTGTCTACAGTGATCTTTGAGCCCAAGAATATAAAATTTGACATTGTTCCATTTCTTCTCCCTCTTTTTGCCAGGAAGTGATGAAACCAGTTGCCATAATCTTAGGGTTTTTTGTTTGTTTGTTTTTTAACGTTAAGCTTCAAGCCAGCTTTTGCACTCTTCTCTTTCATCTTCAACAAGAGACTTATTAATTCTTCATTTTCTGCCATTAGGATAGTATCATTTATATATATGAGACTGTTAATATTTCTCCTGGCAACCTTAATTTCAATTTTTCATTTCTGTCCTGGCATTTCACATAATGTTCTCTTCATATAAGTTAAATGAATAAGTGACAATATATAGCCTCATCCTATTCCTTTTCCTATCTTAAACAAATCAGTTTTCTATGTTCTTTTCTAAATGTTGCTTCTTGGCCTGCATACAGGCTCCTCAGGAGGCAAGTAAGAGGATTTGATAGCTCCAGTTCTATAAGAACTTGCCACAGTGGGGCAGCTGGTAGCTCAGTGGATTGAGAGTCAGGCCTAGAGATCAGAGGTCCTAGGTTCAAATCCGGCCTCAGACACTTCCCAGCTGTGTGACCCTGGGCAAGTCACTTAACCCCCATTACCCACCCTTACCACTCTTCCACCAAGGAGCCAATACACAGAAGTTAAGGGTTTAAAAAAAAAAAGCAAAAAAAAAACTTGCCACATTTTGATATGATCCACATAGTCAAAGGCTTTAGTATAGTCAATGAAGCAGAAACAGATTTTTTTTTTCTGAACTCCCTTGCTTTTCCCTATCATCCATTGAATGTTGACAATTTGATCATGTTCCTCTGTCTTTTTGAAAACCAGCCTGCTCTTCTGATAATTTTTGGTTCACATATTGCTGAAGCCTAGCTTGCAGAATTTTAAGTAAAACCTTGCTCATGTGAGAAATGAGTACAACTATAAATCAAACATTCTTTTGGCATTGCCCTTCTTTATGATTAGGATGTAAACTCTTCTTTACCAATCCATTGGCCACTGTTGAGTTTTCCAAATTTGCCGGCATGCACAGCACTTTAACAACATCATCTTTTAAAATTTTAAATAGCTCAGCTATAATTCCATCACTTGCACTAGCTTTATTTTCAGCAATGCTTTCTAAGGCCACTTGGCTTTATTCTCCAGATGTATAGCTCTAGGTCAGTAGCCACACAATTATGGTTATTGATTATGTTAAGATCTTTCTTGTATGTCTTCTTGCCACCTCTTCTTAATTTCTTCTTCTTCTGTTAAATCCCTACCATTTTTGTCTTTTATTATGCTTATTTTTACCTGAAATATTCCTTTTATAGCTCTGATTTTCTTGAAGACATCTCTTGTCATTTATTTTTTCTATTTTTTTATTGCTCATTTAAGAAAACTTTCTTAAATCTCCTTGCTATATTCTGAAATATAGTACCTGGCACATAGTAGGGGCCTAATAAAATGCTAATTGAATAATCAGTTATTTCTACCTTTTTCTTCTGGGGTCACACAGAGTAAGTCTAATGTCTGTTTTACCTAACGTTCCATAAAATACTGAATCCTTCCCCACCCCCACGTATACCTTAGTTTTCTCTTCACCATGCTAAAATTTCTTAGTCATCCAGTACTCCAAAGACAGAGGTTTGAGTCTGTTTGGTATCCCGTTTGCACTTGTGGATGCCCTCCAACTTATTATTGTTCTTAATGTGGTGCCCAGAAAACTAAACCTAGTACTCTAGACACAGTCTGACTAAGGCAAAGTACAACAGAACTAACATCCCCCTACCTTAAGGTGGCGTTAAATTTTCTTAGCTGCCATAGCTTATTGTTGATTTATTGAGTTTATAGAGTCCTCTAAAACTTCCATAATATTAACTCATAACAGGAGAATGGGCCATGGCAGCAAAGAAGATAAAACCAGGATATTATGCCATCATCTTCACATGAGGTTATTGTAGCATGACCAGTTATTGAAAAGTCTTTGTGATCACTATTCTTACTATACCATTGTGTGTGTGTGTGGAAATATTTTCTTCTCTTTTTTCGAAAATCAGGACATTTTTCTTTCATTAGTCTGGTAGCACTTTTCCCATGCGCTATATTTTTCCATAAGGGTTCATAAAGCTTCTTTCTTACTGTCATGATGTCGTTCTTTTGAACTTTTTGACTTGAACTTATTATCTAGGAAAGCTGGATGCTCTCTGGTTATCTTATTTTATGTTCCAATTTAGCAGTTTTTATTTTGTTGGTTTTTTCCTTGGCAGAGAAAATAACAGAAAGTAAGGATTTACATAGCTTTGTCTTCTCTGAATTATCTGTTATCATTGCCTCATCTATCAGAATAACTGCTATTGTTTCCCTACTATTTTTTTAAATTATCAACCTCTGCTCTTTAGACAACCTAGCATTTTTATATCTATTGGTATAAGACCATATCACAATAATATATTCCCCCCATTTCTTACTCTCATAACTTTAAAAAACATTAACTGATGAGTTCCTTCTGTGTCCACATAGCCCTCTTTTCTCTTCATTCAATTTGATTTCTTTTTGTTTACAAATCTTCTTTCTTTTCATGTTCCCATCCTTCCTAAACTAATTTCCTATGTAGAAAGTTAGCCCATAGGATTTTCTTTCCTTTCTTTTTTTTCTCTTAAAATTTTTCTCCTATAATTTAGTATTCAGGTCAACATACCTGACTTTTCTCTCATCTATCACAAATTTTACATGGAATGCTCACTTACTTACCATGGATAATTGTTTCTATTCTAGCAAAAAATTCCTCCTTTTTGACAAAGACTCAGTTCCTAGGACAATAATCTCTTTGTTGATTTCTGTACCTTTTGAATTAGAGAATTTTCATTAGGCCAGCCAAGAAATTGTTAGCTGCTCTGCTTTTGAGAAGTTTGTAGGCAATAGATTGATAGATAAAGTCTATCACGATAAACTATATGGCACATCTATTCCTGCTCATGATGTATTTTCTCAAGTGCCTCATCTATTTCTTTTCTCTCTTGTCTGTATCGAGGATAGTAAAATTTTTATTGCTCCCTTCATTAGGCTTTACCCAAATGTTCTCTACCAAGTATCTGTTTTTTTTTTACAATTCCAAAACATTAGATAGAATGTGTCCAGGATAGAAATTTGGCATAGAAACACAAAAACAAAAGGTAAGAAAAAAGTGGCAACTTTTTGAATGAAAAAAGTTAATAATCTTGAAAAGGGAGTATCTGGTGGAATTTCCAATCAGTTTCTGCTGGCTGGTAAAAGGCCTATCAAGATTATTTTCAGAATGATAAAGCAAGGTAATTTAGAGAAAACAATCCAACCTATATTTGTAGTGTAACAAACTCTTACACCATGGACCGGTAAATTTAGAATTGTCTGCCATTTGGAAGGAAGGAAGGAACAAAAGAATGAACTATTACACACTATTTGCCAGTAACCCTAAAAGGAATATGCTATCATTATCCCCATTTTCTAGCTGAGAAAATAGAGAGGTTAAAGTGACTTTCCCAGAGTCACACAGCTAGTAGGTGTCTAAAGCTAGATTTTAACACACTGACTCCAAGCCCAGTGCCATATCCGCTGTGTCACCTTGCCTTTTAGGATGATTCATATTGACCCATTAATTGTTTTTTCTAAGATGGCTGCCACATTACTAACTATAAACTTTATGGGAATTCTATGGAATGTAGGTGGTGTCTGGTGGTGGCTATTTCTCGAGATGCCCAGTAATTCTGATCCCTCTTTTCCCTGAAGTTTACCAGAAGGACTTCACCCGACAAATCACCTCCCAGTCAGTGGAGACTTCAGCAGAGAAGCCCCTTCTCACAAAAAAATGGGAAAATTGCATAAAAAATCTGTAAGAGTTCTGTATTTTTACCAGAAGACAATGGCTCAGTAGTCAAAATAGCCAAGCCAAACACCAGGCTTCATAAGGAAAAACATTACAAAATAAACAAACATATCCTATCCTTGTACAAAATCATGATGTATATGTGCATGGTGCATTGGAATAATCCATTGTGCTTCTACTTGCCAATAGTTTATTGCACAGAAGAGCTATCCATCTAAAGATTAAATAGAAAGAAAGAAAAAAAACTTTAATGTCAAAGAGCTCTTTATGTCATGTAAGGAGCAATAGAAATTATGACTTTTGGAAAGATAACTTGTGAAAAATAAGGGGAAATTAACATGTTATATACATCCTCTCAATTCTAGGTATAGGAAACAACTTTTGAAACATGGAATGAAGAAACTTAGAGCAAATACAGGAAAAACTGAAATAAATTATAAGCTTGATTTCTTTACTCTAGAGATATATAGAAATCAAGAAGACTTAGATAAAAGAGTAAGATACTAGATCTATTATTTGTATTGGAATAAACACCTGATCTTTTGAGACTGACGTTATGTAATATAAATATATTTACTCACAAATCTTTCCATGGTGAGACTACAGAAATTTAGTTGATTAATAATGGTTTGAATGGACCATGAGTATTCTTTTAGGTTCTTATGCAAAACTATGAAGTATTAAATGTTGAGTTGAACCTTTGATTGTCAAAGATTTTAACACATAAAATCAAATTTGATTTTAACAAATCTCTGGTAAAGTCTATCAGACTTTAAAAACTTAAAATGGTTCCATTTGATTGACTGTAGCATACAAGGGTTAAGTTTTTCAGCCACAACAACTTTTGAAGATTTTTATCATAAGTCCTGAGCGGGATTTTTGGAAACAGAGTTGCATTTCCTTGTTATATGGTCTTACCCCTACTAGCAAACCATTGCTTCCAGCTTAACATTTCTCTACATTGCTGCAAACAGTCATCATTTAACACCACTTTGTTTTTATACAACAGGAAGCTACATATAATTCCTGGGAATTCTGACCTCTATCCCTAGAATCTGTTACTGCTTTAGGAATGTAATCTGAGAAGAGTAGGTTAGGATGATTCAGATTAGGCCATAAACTTTTGATTTCTCCAGATTTCTGTATTTAAGCCAGGTTCTTTTCAGAATTCTTGTGGACATGTAAGTGGGTAAGTTAGTTCTAGTTTGTCCATTTCCTTAGTGTGTTTCAAATCATTCTGAAAGGGCTTGACCCTTTGTGATATAGATATATGCTAAATATACCCTCTTGAGTTTCCCTGGCCTACAAAACTTCTCCGGTCTAAAGAGTAGCCCTAGTAATTCAGTTAAAAGTTAAAAACCTCTCCATTTGGTCCTTTCAGAAGGAAATCAAGAGTTGACAAGACCTGTAATCATCACACAAAAAAATATTGTTGACATTTTAAAATTCAAGTTCAAAATTATTTCACAACAAAATTGAAATATTTTATGAAAATGGTGTTATTCTCCATTTTATCTTTTGCTCTTTAGGGATATGTGTTTTTTCTACATTTATGCTTCATTTTCAGATATATTAACTGAAATTTTTATTTTTAAAACATTAACATTATATGAGGCAGTCTTGTGTAATGGGAAAATCTAGGTAAGAGTTAGGAGAACTGTGTTCCATTACATCATTAACTGGCATTTTGACCTTAGGAAAGATCTAACTGGTCTGGGACCCAGTTTCCTCATCTGTAAAAAAAAGTGATTTAGAATTTATTGTTTCTAAAGTGCATACTTTACAAAAGGACCATTTATTAGAGTGATACATATAAAATATGTATATAGATATTGAGATTTTATATACATAAATATTATATATGATGAAATAGTGAGAAAAGGGGTTCTCTTTAGTTACCAAAGGTATTATTCTTTTAAATGGTAAATAGTTATTAGATCTAATGTTTGACTTTAATAAATTTTAATGTTATGACTTAAGTTGAAATTCAAGTGAGTTAGGCTGATTTTAATTGCTGTGGAGACCTTAATTATGGCATTTCTTATATCTCTACAATTTGTTTGGTTAAATGATTTTTTCTTTTATCAGTAGTGAGTAATCGAATTCCATCTGGATATGCTGTTTAGTAACTACTGATGAGATACTTCCTTTTACACTGACATCATTAGATAACACATCTAATTTGAGCCAGATGCTTTGATTTCATTATTGGCCATCACTAGCTGCAGTGAAGACTGAATATTTCCTTTATAGTCTCCTAGAATGATTTAGGCATGTGGGTAAAATCAAATTATGATGACTGTTTGAAAATCCTTGTTAACATTTTCAAAGCTTTTAAAAAATTATTTTCTCTTGTAGTCCAAAGAGAAAAATCACTGAATTTTATTGTGAGAATTTATATTTCCTTCTAAAGTTGTTAACATGAAAAGGAATGTGCTTTGATTTGTTCCAATTGTTAAAGTTGCCTATATTCTTCATTAATTTGGAAAATTTTAAATAACTGCCAGAATGTTAAAATTCTATTCTTCCTTAGCCCAATGTACATACTAATCTTTTTACTGTAGTACGAGGTGAAATGAGGGTTCCTGAGGAAGCCCTTAAGGTAAAAGTCTTTCTTTTTCTTCCTTTGTAAATAAATAGTTAGTTGATTTCACTCATAGAAAAATATCTCTTCCGTTTTTAAATGCTCCATAGCATGAGAAATTTTCAAGTCAACTTCAGTTGTCCCAAAAATCTTCAGAAGCAGAATTATCAAAATCAGCAAGTTCCAAAAATGTAGAATTAAAAGTGGCAGATGCTACAGCAGAAGTGCAACATAAAGCTACAGAAACATTGAAGTCTGAGGAAAAATCCATGGGTAAGTTAACAGCGTTTAACATGTGAGTGCTCAGAATTTCAAAGCAATTGTATTGCTTTTAATAAATCATGCTTCGTTCCTGAATAATGGTTGCATGAACAATTTAGTATTTGGTAATTGTTTCATCATAATTATTTCAATATTCATCTTTGCCCATGTAGATTTGAGTTCTTTAAACTTGTATTGCATGTTATGTTTTCAAAGTGCTTTTACATGGATTTTTTTCTTCATCTTTTTAGTTGGGATCATAATTAAAAAGGATTATATAACCTCAAGTTGATGTATTAGTTCTAGCTCTTCCAATTCCTTAACATATTTCAACTCGTTTTAAAGGAGAGGGCTTAGACTTTCATGGTACTTCTCCTTCAGGTTTCCCCTACTCTGAGAAAATTCCTGGTTGTAAAGGATGTCTTTAATGGTTTAGAAAAAGGCTGAACACCCTTCCAGTTGGTACTTTTAGGAGACACATAAATGAACAAAATTTGTCATCTGTTCATTTCCTACACAGAGAAATAAATATGTAAATGGTTATGTAGTATATTAAAATATCTGGGAAATTTACAGAATATGTCTTAAAGATAGACTATTCATGACCCCTTTCACCAAATGTTTTCCTTCTAAAATAATAGTATCTTAATCTTCATTTGGGGTTTTCTTTTCAAAGATACTGACATGGTTTGCCATTTTTTCTCTAGCTCATTTTATATATGAAGTTTCTGAGGTAAACAAAGGTAAGTGACTTGCCTCCAGTCACCCAGCAGGTAAGGGTCTTAGGTCAGATTTCTACTTGGGTCTTCCTGACTCCATGCCCAGCACTCCATCCACTGTATAACCCAAGGCACTTAGTACTTCAGCTTTTAAAATTGGCAAGGAAGTTGGTTGCTGGTACCAAAGTTTTCATAAATCATTAGACTTACTGATGGTCTCACTCTTACCATTATGACCATTGCCTGTTTTTTCCTCAACAAACCCTGATAGATATTTAATTTGCCCTTCTGGTTTATTCCATCCACCATTATCTGTTGCTCACCTCTTCTTTGTATGTAGACCATGAGGGCCAAAAATAAATTTCTTATAAGCAATAAAGGGAATATAGTCAGCATTGCTTCAAAATTAACTAGCAATTGGGGAAGTTGGTTGGCTCAGTGGATTGAGAGCCAGGCCTAGAGACGGGAAGTCCCAGGTTCAAATGTGGCCTCAGATACTCCCTAGCTGTGTGATCCTGGTCAAGTCACTTAACTCCCATTGCCTAATCCTTACTACTTTTCTGTCTTAGAACCAATAGATTCTAAGATGGAAGATAAGGGTTTAAAAAAAAAAAAGATGAACTAGCAATTGACAGAATTGATAAGTGAACAAGCTAGAGAAGGCAAGCATTTTAAAAAGCAATTTTGCCTTATTGAAAAATGCATAATTGAGATTCAAAAGACCTCTCAAATCCTACCTGTGGCATTTACCTAATCCATGTGATATTGGGCAAATCATTTAGCCTCCTGTGGCATCTATCTTCTTAGTTTAAATAAGCTCCATGTATTCCTCAGGTTCTTTCTAGCACTAAATATGTGAATCTCAAAGAACATTTGACAGAGAAGGGTTATAGTAAAAGAAAGCAAGGCAGCTTAGCTTTATGGCTAGAAATAGCCTTTGTTAGGGTCAGGAAAACCTAGGCTTAATTCTTATCTGAGATGTATACTAAAGGTCATTATACTTAAAATGTTAGTAATCCAGGAACTTTTTAATAACTTGAGCAAGGAGTTCCTGATCTGCATTGTCTATAGAGGACGTTTTCATACTTGGAATCCTTTTGTGGATGAAATTATAGAATTTGACAAAAGAACATAAGCTAAAGAGTCCTAGAATTCATTATATTTTTTTCTAGCCTTGCCTTCCAGTGTTACCTAATAAACCCTAGAATTGAAATATATAAGTGTTAGAGACAGTTTTGTTAAGTGATATAATCAACACCTTAAATAGTTGCCCAAGTTCACTGACCACAGTTATCAAATTTTTAGAAGTTGAAAGGTTATTAGAGATCATCTAGTCCACCTGCCCCCTCATTTTCCATATGAAATTTCCACTCAAAGTTTTGTTAAGAAATATTCTTTTGGGGGGCAGCTGGGTAGCTCAGTGGATTAAGAGCCAGGCCTAGAGACGGGAGGTCCTAGGTTCAAATCTGGCCTCAGACACTTCCCAGCTGTGTGACCCTGGGCAAGTCACTTGACCCCCATTGCCTAGCCCTTAACACACAGTATTAACTCCAAGATGGAAGATAAGGGTTTTAAAAAAAAAAGAAATACTCTTTTTAATAACCTTTTATAGAAAGTATATATCTTCTGTTGTACAATGTAAACTGTACTGAAATTATTTTTACTTTGTTTTTATTTAATTTTTATAGAAATTATTCAAAAAAACAAAATGGAATGAACTTTTAGTACATCCAGAGTTTATTATTTTATTAACAAGTATTATACAGATTTCATATTTCATATGACAAGACAAGATTAATTATAGTAACTGTGGTAAATAGGAAATACAGAACGGGAAGATTTCTTTTGTTTAAAACTCAGGCTCTGTGGAAGTTGTTTATTGAAATAGTAAAAATTTATTAATTTCCTACTATGTGCCAAGAACTATGCCAAACCCTTGGATACCAAGGCAAAAGACAGTCCCTGCTGTCAAAGAGCTCAGAGTCTAATAGGGGGAGATAATATGTAAATAATCACAAACAATCTGTATTCTAGATAAGTTGGAAATGATCAAGGAAAAATGCACTGGGTCTAGAAATATTGAGGAAAGGGGGTGAGGGAGGTATAAAAGGATTAGAAATGCCAGTAGGTGGGACAGGTTATAAAAGACTTTGAACATCAGAGGATTTTACAGATGATCCTGGAGATGACTAAGAACCACTGGAGTTTATTAAGTATGGAAAATGGCATTATTCTACCACCACTGGGGAAATCACTTATGTAGCAAATGGAAGATGGAGTGAAGTACATAGAGATCCACAATACAGGGAGACCAACCAGAAGGCTGTTGCAATAGGCCAGTCATGAGATAATGAAGACTTGTACCAGGGTGGTAAGAGGAGAATTATTAAAACATTGTCACCTTGATTCAACTAAATTGGCAGGCTAAAGTCTTTTTGTTATGATGTCTCATCCATAAATGTTTTAAAAATCCTTGTAGGCTGATGGTGTACTCAGATTAGCAGATGGTATTATTTAACTGCTTGCCACTTTGAGAACTAGGAGAACAGAATTTCCAAATATTTGACCATACTCACATTAAATAAAGTCTGTTCAAAATAGGAAATACAATTTACTAGATCATAGCTTATTCTGCCCTTAAATAAAGTAACTAAGCACTGCTAGTGTTTTACAGTAGGTGCACTTTTAATTTTTTCTGTTTGGACAAAATAGTTAAATTTCTTTTCTTCAAAATATATCTAGATCTTTCTGCCATGCCCCGTGGTACTCCTTTATATGGGCAGCCATCTTGGTGGGGTGATGATGAGGCTGATGAAGAAAATGCTTTCAAACCAGATGGGAAACCTGAAGAAAAAATAAATGACACTGGAGCTTCAGGTAAAAATCTCTATTTGGGTTATATTTTATCAGTATAGGTGTGTCTTGTACAGTACCTAAAATGTAGAAGTAGATGTAAATATAAAATGTAAGGAAAAAATGCTTGTGCAGTTTTATTTAAAATCAAATTTCAGACTGGTTTCCCATCATTACTATCCTTTAGCTTTGGTTTCTTATGATCTCATTGTAACCTAGAGAATCAAAAGTATTTTAAGTATTCTGTGCTCAGCAATCATATAAAAGTACAGTTGGATTTTTTTAAAGTACTATGTATGGTACTACAGCCCTGTAAAATGAAGCATATTTGCAATTTGAGTGTATTTTACAATCTAAACAGCCAGTTATTCACTAAGAATTTTAGAGACATTTAAAAGGTTAGCTATGGTTAAAATATTGTGTAATTCAGTCATAAATATTTTAATCATCTAAATGTGACTTAATTTTCATGTTGCATTTCTAATTAAGAATACTAGTTCAGGGGGCAGCTGGGTAGCTCAGTGGATTGAGAGCCAGGCCTAGAGAAGGGAGGTCCTAGGTTCAAATCCGGCCTCAGACACTTCCCAGCTGTGTGACCCTGGGCAAGTCACTTGACCCCCATTGCCCACCCTTACCACTCTTCCACCTAGGAGCCAATACACAGAAGTTAAGGGTTTAAAAAAAAAAGAATACTAGTTCAATTTTCCATGAAATGCTCCTTTGTAATAGATGAGTATTTACTTCAAGATTTCAAGATTTCTCTAAAATCAGAAGACAACTGAAAAAAGGGGAAGAGAAAATGGGAAATTAATTGATTAAATGCTGGCCTTTTAAAGAAATTTTAAATGACCCAATTGAAATTGCTATCATTCAGGATAGCTAGGTGTCTTAGTAGATTGAGAACCAGGCACAGAGACAAGGAGGTCCTGGGTTCACATCTCACCTCAGACACTTCCTTTCACCCTCAATGCCTATCCCTTACCACTCTTCCGCTTTTCAACCAATATACAGTATTGATTCTAAAACAATGTAAAGGTTTAAAAAAGAAGAAAAGAAATTCATGTCTTCCAAATGCAAAGCACAAAAAGAAACTAATTTTTTGTGTTTATTTCCATGTTCAGAAACAAGCATATATCATATATTCTAATAATCATTGTGTACCATTCTCAGGAGCCTAATTTGAATGCTGGTAAATGGTTCTAAAACCTTTTTGCTTTGACTATGCATATTTGTTTCGAGGATTTTGTTTTTCTTTTTCAGTTTGGGTTTGGGGATAGATGAAAGGGAGAAAAAATAAATGCTTGTTAATTGAATAAAATGTAATTTAATTTAAAAAAGCCTCTCCCTCATCTTGGTCTTGGAGGACAGGTGACAAACTATGCTTTCCCTTCTCTTACTAGGTGAAGGGAAAGACTACATACATATAGTTTACTGCTGTCATATGTGATCAGTTGCTATATTAGGAAGTTTTGCATAACTTTTTTGTTCCTTAGGGATGGGGGGTATATACTAAATTAAATAATGAAAATGCTATTTAAAAAGTCATCAATGCAACCTTTAAAAAAATTCTTTATCCCTCTCTGATGAAGATATGGGTGAGGAAAGAGGCTCAGGTAGGTACTTAACTGGTATAGGACCAGAAGACTATATATAGGACCAGAAACTGTTATTGAAGGAAAATTTGTGGGTAGGGCAAAAGGAGGGAGGAAAGCAGAAGAAAACCAAGGTTCTGGAACCAGGAAGTCAAGTGGTGAGATCAGAATTTACCGTTTTCTCAATTATGACTTCATAGCAGTAACTATCTTATATTTCTTTTGTGTCTGTAGTATCTGGCACGAGGGTAAGTGCATATCTGGTGGTTACTAAATTTTTGCTGATTGAGTGATTATTTGAAAACAACATAATGGGGTTTTTTTTTGACATCCTCAAAAAAATTTTGATTTGTAGTTTTTGTCTAAGCAATTAACATTCTTCAGAAATGCCTAAGAAATTTACAGCCATTTACTAAATAACTAGAATTTTTTTATCTTTGTTAATTACAATATTGTTATGCTTATATTAACCTATTTCGTATGTAGTCTAAAATTATTGTATAACTGCACAATAAAATCTTTTAAGGAATGTATACCAGAGAGTTAATGTTTATATCTATTTAGAGGTATTGTAGGCAGTCAGATGGTAAAAGTCACCCAAAGTCAGGAAGACCTAAGTTCAAAATCCAGATTCAGACATTCACTAGATGTATGACCTTGAACAAGTCACTAAACCTCTTTTTGCCTTAGTTTTCCTAATTTATAAAATGTGGATAATAAAAGCACCTACTTCCCAGGGCTGCTGTGAGGATCAAATGAGATGATAATTATAAAGCGCTTAACATAATGCCTGACACATAGTAAGCACTGTATAAATGTTTATTATTGTTGTTTAATTTGGAGTTATGAATTCTTGAATTCATTGTGCAGATTAGTCCAAGTCTTATTATTACCACAGGAGAAAGTTTTAATTGATTTAAGTTCATTTAAGCATATTTATTTTAATTTTGTATACCAAAAAACTTCATAGCATTTGAGGGAACTATTTTAATAATAGACCTAATTTTCCTTTTTTCAAGTGAAACAGATTGTATATTATCTGTAAATAATATCCTCTGCATATAAAGTTCTTTTCTTCAAAATCCTGGTGTTGAAGTCATTAAGAGAATGTATTTATTTAGTGGAATCTGTGGCTAGATATCTTCTTTCAAATTGGTATATATTAAGTATGAAAATAAGAGGAAGCTATCTATTTCTGCTTCATAATATATCCTATTAAAATATAATTTTTATATTCTTTGTATGTATTTAAAAGCAATGTGTTTTCAAACTTTTATAGTGACACATGTACGGTTTATCTTTAAGAAATATTTTACATTCCATATAACTAAAGTTCTTTCTCATATGATGCCAAAATTTACTTTATTGTAGCTATGTTAGTGGAAACATTTCTAAAATTAGTTACATACTTCCTGCTACCTTAAATGAAGATTACTTAATTCAGTTTTTTTTCTTCATAATTCAATCATAAAACCAGAAGAGAAAAGAAAGTAGCAGGTAAATGGCTTTCTTTAAAGAAGATAAAGGGGTTGGTGAAATTTGTTTTATTGTCTCCCTAAAGTAGTTGAGAAACAACATTTGGGGGGGGATTTGGTCATCTCTAGTCAAATCAACAAGCAGAATTATGTGCCAGGTAGTATGCCAAGTGCTGGACTACTGTGTTCATGATAAGCATGTTTAGATAGATCACTGGGAACACAGTTGTGACTTTTCCCCCAACATCAGTTGTAGAAGGTGAAAATATTAAGAAATCCTATGAGGAACTTGGTAGAACTCTGCAGACTAAATCAGCATAGATAATCATCATCTGAATATAAAAATAGACATAGGGTCAGACAGCAAAAGATATGATGAAAAATATGGTTCAGGAGAAAGAAATTAAAAGATGTTAAAGTCTTGTAGACTTAGAACTCATATCTATTATTTGAGAAGAGATACAGCAAGTACTGGACGTGAACAAAAACTGAGATTTAGTATTTAACAGACTGAAACAATTCCACTAATGTGGAAATCTCCTAAAGAATCTATCCATACAGTCAAGCCCCTAACTCATTAAGCCAAACAAAACAAGTAAATCAAAATTTGTAAAATAAAAATGAGAAAAGATTTTGGTTTGCAGTTAAAACGACTCTAACATATAAACAAGTTATCAAGTTTTGTTTTGTTTTTAAGGAAATGGAAGGAGGAAAGAACTTTGATCATTGTTGAGTGCAAACTAATTTTAACCCACTATATTTAGCTAGCCCTAAACTGTGCTTCTCTTATAGCCATCTTCAAGAAAATCTAGACCCTCCTAGGCATTTTGCTATGTGCTTTGTTGTTGTGTGGGTACATTTCCCCTCACTGCAGCCACACCTCTCTTTTGAGTTTGCTGAGGACAGTAATCAATCAAATCAGTACTAATCTTTCTACTGGAAAGGGTATGGCAATCAACTTCTCTATGGTTCCATTAACAATGCTTTTGACTCTCTTCCTTTTCCACTAATACTCGTTGATGATGTTCAGTTCTTACTTTTATATTCATATGTTTATGTATGTTTTTATATTTATATTTGTGTACTAGGCACATATACTGACATATAGAGGTGCTTAATGAATGCTTTATTATTCATTTATTTTAACCATTTCCTGGAAGTTTAACAGGTAACTCTGTTGCAATGACGAAAACAAAATGCCTAGTCAATGAAGAGTTGATCTCCTTGCCAAAAAAAGAGAAGGCAGTTGAAGGACAGCAAAAGCATAGATGTTAACTTTTTTTGTAAAATCTTACATTGAAAGATGGTGGAAGATTCCTCATAAAATAGTGAGTAACAGTAGAAGGAAAACAAGTTTAAAGAAAGATTAATAAAAAAATCAAGCTAAACAATGTCATCCCATGGATATTTAAGAATGAAACTGGAAGGATAATGAAAAAGATATGTAAAGAATTTTTATACTCTCTTCACCACTAAAAACAGTGGGGTCTTCAGATTTTTATTATTGTATCATCACAGCCCCAGATGAGCTGCTGGAAGAGGTGAATATTAGACTGAGAGGAAAAAAAGATGGGAAAAGCAACTGAACAAGAATTGGAGGTACATTATTAGAGATGATTTTGAGTGCTTCAAAATTAATTAATTCTCTGGCTAACTTCTCTTTCAAGCACTGAAGAGTAGGGAGACATTTTAGACTTTATTTCTAAAAAGAAGATGACCTAAAAAATATCAGTAACTACAACCTATTTGCCTATTTTCCCAGTCACCACAAAAAGTGTATACAAATGATCTACAAGCCATTGAAGGCATCTTTGTTGAAGGTATCAGGAGGGAGCTGCAGCTAAGAGTTGAAAGCAGTATTCCACAATGGATCACATTTTTATAATTGCACAATATTATAAAGTACAGAAAATACAAAAACTCAATTATTGTTCATTGACTATAAAAAAGCATTTGACTCAGTCAAGAAAACTAAACCTTGAAGAGTCCTTTCCAACTAGAAATTACCCATACATATGTATCAAAATAATTTTTAAGATCCTCAAGAGATACAACAACAGATAACTTTGGTAGTAGTCAACAGTTATTAATATGAAGACATCAACAGAGAGACAAATATTCAGCAAAGGTATTCACTGCTATCATGTTAGAGATTAGAACTAAAATGAATTTCTGTATATTGGTGTTTAGTCCCCTTCATGTGGTTCTTTTTCTAGGTGACATTGTGTTATTTAATACATCAATCCCTAGTATATAGCAGAATTTTCTAAGATGCATGATCACTTCATGTATCTAAGCTTTTCTAAGCTTTAACTTACATCTATAAAATAAGAATAGTAGTGTTTTTACGGCCTACTTGACAAAGTTGTTTTGAGAATCAAATAAGGCTAGAAACTATAGAGAGCTTCATAGATGGGTGTAGAGGTAGAACTTGGACTTGTTATTTCATTAGTAATGGGAATTTACAGATGAGGAAATTTATTCTAACAATTTAGGTCAGTACCTTTTCTGGAATTTCTACTCTTAGGGAATTGCCTATAGTATAAGTTTAAGTGAATTATTATTTATAATACCCAGTGCAGTGCTTCTTCCATTGTATCACATGCATGAACTTTGTAGTGTCTTTTTTGGTTATTTTCTGTATTTCTGGAAAACTACTAGCTAAGTGGCTTCTAAATAAATGATACTATATGTTAAAGCTAATTTTTACAGTCCTTTGAAGAAAGGCAATAGTGAGACAGTTCAAAATTTGACAACCTTTAAAAAGTTTGTTTATTAAAGAGCACTAGAGGAAAGAGACTTACTAGTATCCTCCAATCATCTCTCTCAAAAACAAGGAAGACCAAAAATAAGCCAGCATCTTAATTTTTATAAGACAGTGCTTGACTTCATGAAACTGGCTGGCCGTGGTCAATCAATAAGCCTTTGTTAAGCTCTTACTATGTGCCAGACACTGTGCTTAAGTGCTGGAAATACAAAAAGAAGAAGAAAAAATAATCCCTGCCCTCAAAGTGATTGACACTATAGAAACCCCCATGGGTGGTTTTTTTTTTAACTAAATTAGTGAATGAATTAATGCATGAATGTTGAAAATTTGCCCTCTGTTTCAAATCTGACAGAATTCTAGGTTTTCCATACCAGAACTAATTCATTGATGCTGTCTGTCACATAGTTCAGTAAATCCTTAGCAAGGAAAGGAAGAGATTGATTGATTCTTTTACTATTTGAATGAGTCAGACAGCAGCATTGTTAAAGAGCTAATCTCTACCCTCCTTCCTCAAATTTTACTTCCTAACCTTTCTAGCTTCAGAACAAATTTACAGTTCTACAAATGGTAATGACAAAATTATTTCCTTACTAAAATTTTGTTTTTCATTTGTTTTCAGAGGGGAAATGAAATTTAAAACTATGAGCTTTAAAGATGTAATTATACCATTTTAAATTGAAATTCATTAAACTGAGTCAAATCCCATTTGACTCCAGTTTAGTGTTAAATGTAATTCATTTTATGCCAATTCTTTGTATATTGGTATTCTTTGTATGGTAGCATGTCTGCATATGTGTATGTGGTAATAATTATAATATTTTGATTAGTTAGAATACCAATACTCTGACTAAACATGTTAAGGGATGATGAGGATAATCTGAAATTGCCACAGTCTGGGGCCTTGGAACCTGTGACGACAACAATCACAGATAAGTTGCACTGTAGGCAAATAACTGATCTAGATTCTGGCTGAGGGAATTTTTTTTTTTAACGTGAAAGTACATACTTATAACAAATACTGTATTCCTTTCACAGCTCTTTTGTAGCAAACTACAAGAGTCAAGACAAATGCACATAAATCAGGATGGCATTATGGGGATTTTTTGTGCAAACTATTGAACTTGAAATGTTAGTAATTCAGTCATCATTTTTTGAGCACGTACTTTGTGCCAGGCTCTGTGGGTACAAAGGGGGAAAAAAAACCCTATCCTCATGGAGTATACATTCTAATTAATGCCTTGTTTTCTATACAAAAGACTACTAATTTGACTTAGCTAAGATTATAAGTCACTTAAGAAATTTAAAAAAGTATTGTTAAATACATAAATAAATTAATGAAATTTACCTCAGAGAGTAGAGTTTAATGAACCTAGTGTGGGGTCCAGTGACTTTTTTTTTTTTGGTCTAAATCTTCACTTATATAAACATTCTTTCCTTTAGAAACTCTCTCTACAGATGAAGTTGAGCAATTTTTTTTAACTTTACGGTATTAACTAGTTGCCAAGAGTAATAAAAGTTTAAGTGACTTGCCCTAGATCTATAATATATATCAGAAGCAGACTATACCATGCTGCTTCTTTTTTTATCCTTACTGAAAATATAGTTGCCAATGAAATGTTTGTTCTGCATTTCAGTTAAATTTTTCTGTTTAAAAAGTCTAATTTTTAAAAACCACTGTACCTAGCAAGGGTCCCCTGACCTAGAATCTTCCTAATAATATGTAAATTTTTTTGCTGCCTTAATACTTTTAAATATTCTTTCATTATCAACTTTATGAACAACTAAGAAAGTTTATTACTAATGGTTATCAGGTATCTTTGTTTTACTTTCCATTTGGAAAATTTTAACCTGCAGATTCTCTTTCTTAGAGATAAACCTTAATTTCTTCTCTAGTCCTTAAAATTGTTCATATTTAAAGTTTTTGGTTATCATTTTATTGCTGTTTCATTCATCCACTTGTGATTTAAGTTCTTTCCTATATCCAAAAGATATTAGTCTTTTGAATATTTTTCTAAAGAAACAAATTCTAGCACTTATAATCAAGAATAGAATACTTCAAAAGCTAACTCAGAATATCAGTGTTTTCTCATTTGGTATTGAATGATGGAACTTAATTGAATCATAGATTTAGAATTGGAAGTGACCTTACAGATGATCTGGTCTACCCTTATTTTTTAAAGATGAGGAAACAGAAATCTGCAACAGTTATGTAATTTAAACCAAGATTGAAAAATTCTTTCCAAGTTCTTTTTATAGGGCAAGGGTAGAAGGACAATAGGAGGGTGTGTGTGTGTGTGTGTGTGTGTGTGTGTGTGTGTGTGTGTGTACACATATACATATATATACACACACACATTTTTTTTTCCTTTTAAAAACTCCATTAGGGGGCAACTAGGTGGCTCAGTGGATTGAGAGCCAGGTCTAGAG
The DNA here is from genome assembly GCF_016433145.1 of Gracilinanus agilis. NCBI lineage: Eukaryota > Metazoa > Chordata > Mammalia > Didelphimorphia > Didelphidae > Gracilinanus > Gracilinanus agilis. The sequence continues at coordinate 142,299,124 of NC_058133.1, forward strand.
ATGGGAGGTCCTACATTCAAATCTGACCTCAGACATTTACTAGCTGTGTGACCCTGGGCAATTCACTTAAGCCCTGTTGCCTAGCCCTTACCACTCTTCTGCCTTGGAACCCATGCACAGTTTTGATTTTAAGATGGAAGGTAAGGGTTTAAAAAACTTCTTCAGACAAATAGGAAGAAATTTTAGAGCACAAAATATACTTTTTAATAGTCTACAAATCCTGATTTGAATCATTTTCGTTTCCATGGTAATAATGAATTTCCATGGTATTCACAAATTTATTTACTCTTTATACTACTACTAGTAGAGCTACATTTTGTAATTTAGCTTTATTTTGAAATGGTGACAACCATGAAAGCCTTTTCTGCTTTATGGAAGTATAACTTAATTTTCTTTTCGAAAAATTAGTTAACAGTTATTTTTTTGCTACGCTTTTTTCCCCACACCAATGCTTTGATTTTTGAGCTACAGGCAAATGAATACACACACCTAAATGCTTTTATTCTGCTCTGATGTACTGAATTAAAGTATATTAAAGTGTTTCTTTAAATCAAATCTTTTTGAAAATACTGAAAACTTATGTCTCAATAATTTTCATATGACATTACCAAAGTAGTGCCTTCTTAATGATAATGAAGAATGGTAAGTTGGGTAATTACTTTTAATAGATCATTTATACATTGGCTTCCTGGTTTTGTTCTCATATGCGCATCTTTTTTCCTTTGAAGTTCTACTGGTCTTGTATTTAACTGTGTGCATAAAAGCATTTCATAAAGATCTCTTCCACTCTTTATTATAAGACCTTTGCTTTTTTTTATACTATGCCAAAAATTAAGTTATTGAGCAAGAATCATCTAAATTGAAAACCAGTTTTATTCCATTGCGTTTTGATAAGTTCTAGTTCAGAGTTGAAAAAGGTATGGGATTCACAGTGAAATGTCCATTTTTTGCCAGTTTTTCTGACTCTCACTGACTCATGCATCCTTCTTAAAATTGAATATACTCTTACTTAAAAATGGACATAATGTAAGTTTTGATAAATCACACACTCATTCACCCAGTTTGGCATACCTAGAAGACAAGTTTCATCTTTCTTCAGTATTCAGTAAATATTCAGTAAATACTCTCCAGGATGAATAACACTAACCAAGTGCACATGCTCAGACCTTCTGTCCAAACTTTTCTTGTCTTTTGGTTTTTAGGGGCAAGTGGTCTTTACAGGATTCCCTGTAAATTCCCTGAAATTCCCCAATATTTTGAATTTTCTTTTATTTTTCTCATTAGGGTGCAGCATAAATGCCAAGCAAGTTGAGGAGCAATCAGCAACTGCAAATGAAGAAGTGCTTTATCCTTTCTGTAGGGAACCAAGTTATTTTGAAATCCCTACAAAAGAATTCCAGCAACCATCACAAATAACAGAAAGCACCATTCATGAAATTCCAACAAAAGACATACAAAACTCCCATGCAGCAGGTGCAGGGCATGCTTCATTTACCATTGAATTTGATGATAATGCCCCAGGCAAAGTAACTATTAGAGACCATGTGACAAAATTTACTCCTGATCAGCGACACAAGTCAAAGAAGTCCTCTCCTTCAGGAACTCAAGACATTCCTGGGATTCAGACTGGAATGATGGCACCAGAAAATAAAGTGGCTGACTGGCTGGCACAGAACAATCCTCCTCGAATGATTTGGGAAGGAACAGAGGAGGATTCCAAAAGTATTAAAAGTGATGTTCCAGTTTACTTGAAAAGGTTGAAAGGTAAAGTGAATTGATCCTTTCAGTTCTTATCTTGTGGTAAAGAAAATTAAATGATCTTACAGTAAGAGCATATTGTTGTGTGAATTATTACTTGGTAGATTAAGGTATTCAAATAATTCTATTTAACGTACAAAAAGCAAACCACAGTCATGATCCAATGCTAAACTCTTCATTATAATGTACCTTCATGTATTTTTCCTTACTTTTTTCCCATTCATTTCTCTTTTCCTTAACTTTTTTTTGAAGAGGAAGTTAAAAGATGATTGGGGAGTGGGCAGGACTGGTCCTGCAACTTTATTGATATATACTAAGAAGGAAACTCCTTCTACTAATTCAGATCAGCAGTTCTTTTGCAACTTGAAATGTTAGGGAGTTGCTGAAGGGAAATGAGAATTTAAATTACTTGTCTAAAGTTAAATATCATTAAAGGTCAGAAATAGGACTTTATTTAATACAGATCTTAAGACTCTGAGAACAGTATTCTATCCACTGTCCCATGCTGCCTCTCCTGGACTTTCGTTTTCTTGTGAAAGGCAGATTGTTGGTGTTAATTGACTTTTATATTATTAAACATACTTCTTTCTATTTCCCATCGAAAGCAAAACATTTTAAAGCAAATTATCATAGAAAAGTCATTCTATTAAGTTGAAATGAAAGATTTAAGCAGAATTAAGTGGTACTGTGATATTTCTCCTAAAATGCCTAAAATCTAGACTTTGAATGAGAATCTAAATAATTTAGATGCAGACTGGGAATTCCATATTTATTTCAAAAACTGACAGTATTATTTAATTTTTAAAATGGGTATTAATTGTTAAAAACCCAGAGGCTAATGCAAATATGTATACTATATTTACATATATATTTATTTTGCATTAAACTTTAGAGCAGAGTCACATATTTGAATGATTGTTTGTGAGATGCTTCTCGTGTCTTACAAATGTAATACCTAGTCAAAAGTTGTAAATTTTTACTTCAGAAATGTAGGTAGATATCAGCCAAATTATGCAATTGATTATTTCTTGGTTTTGCTACTTACATTTTTACAAAGTAATAACCAGAGATTTTCATTACTCTGCTCTTTTTTCAAACTGTATTTAAATGGCCTAGGTTATTAGAAAGATAATATATCATCTTAAAATAGGTTGTATTTATTCTAATATATTTTAGAGTGTTTAGTGGATTATAATTTTACTTTCAATGTTAAAGGAGATTAACCAGGACTCAAAATGTCGGTTGGAATTCTGCCAGTTTGAAGGAAGAATAGAAAAGCCTGTCATGCCACTTTTTTTCCACATAAGAGGGGCTCACTTCCAAGTCAAGTCAGCAAGAATTTATTAAGCATCTTTTATTTGCAAGGCACTGTACCCAGCACTGATGGTAGAAATAAGGGCAAAATTCACAGATATTTATCAAGTACTTATTATGTGCAAAAGCACACTGGTTGGTGCTATTAGAGATACAACATTTACATAAGAATTGGTCACTGACCTCATCTGCTAATGAAAGTATGATACATATGAAAATAACTTATTCAGTACTTCATAACTGCATAAAAGATGTCACCTGCATAGAAATGATAATCATATGTTTGGACAAGATCACCAAGAAAAAGGAATGTAAGGTAAGAATAGAAGAGGGTTTAAAACAGAGCTTTAGGGTTTACCCATAGGTAGGACATATGGTATGGATGAACATCAAACAAAAGAGACTTGATATGGAATAGAAAGGTAGAAGTACCATCCAGAGAGAGATGGTACTTAACAGTGTCATTAATCTTATATTTTTGCTTTTTGATTTCAGATTATTTTTTGAATAGTCACTGTATTAAAGATTTTAATATCTATTTCATAGCCTAAAACTTAGTTTTTACTTCTCCTTTGAGAATGTTGAAGTCACTTTAAAAACATTGGAAAAATTTTTGCATATTATTATTTCTCTCTTTTGTTAATTTTTTTTTAAACCCTTGTACTTTCAGTGTATTGTCTCATAGGTGGAAGAGTGGTAAGGGTGGGCAATGGGGGTCAAGTGACTTGCCCAGGGTCACACAGCTGGGAAGTGGCTGAGGCCAGGTTTGAACCCAGGACCTCCTGTCTCTAGGCCTGACTCTCACTCCACTGAGCTACCCAGCTGCCCCCTTTTGTTAAATTTTTATTCATTTTTTTTGCCCTCTCCATCTGTGATTTCCCATTGCTATTACTCTCTCTGTGTATCCTTTCTTTCCCTGAGTTATCTTTTTGCTCCTCCTGTGTACAATCTCTTTTCTACTTCTTTCATATCTGTTAAGTATTGTCAGTCACCAGTTTTCATAGATTTGAGGAATTCTGAGCCTAACTGACCACTTCAGCCCTCTATAAATATTTCTATTTTCTGTGAGCCTTCAAGAATTGCTCCTGAGGTTTTCATCATTGAAAATATATTATACCTATTTAGTCAACCACTAGGGGCAACTCATCTTGCAAGTTCAAAAATGACCTCAGACATGTTCTAATTATGTGACCCTGGGAAGTCACTTAACTCCATGTGCCTTACTTCTTCATCTGAAAATGAGCTGGAGAAGGAAATGGTAAACGACTCTAAGTATCTCTACCGAGAAAACTTCAAATGGGGTCATAAAGAGTCTGACTTTATGTCTAGTCTAGGTTGTTTATAATACTAAGGTATTTGGATAACAAGTTCAATTCTGGAAATTATGGACTAGACTCATTTCACCAAAAGAGGCAATATTTTAAGCTATGATTTGCTGGAGAGTTCTGCATAAAACCGTAATATCTTTTAATTTCACTATAATTTCGTACTTACATGTGGTAGTATTAGATTATTTCTTTTTCCTTTTGGCATGTAATTCAGATTTATGTCATGGCTATGCTTAGATCAGCAAAAGGTCAAATAACATGCATAAAGTTTCATATCAGATCATTAACAGAATAGGGAAGTATGACTTAAGTTATTTGTGACAGTTATTAACATGATATTTAAGAACCCTGTTAGAAATATCTACCTAATACTCCAAGAAATCAAATATATTCTGATGACACCATACTCTATGTAAAATGGACAGAAATAGATGCTTGAATTTTTATTTTTCCTAGTACCGTGCCATGTCCCCAGAGGGTTCTTAGGTAATAAATAAATACTCATATATTATAGGAACTTGGGTAATTTATAATCTTCTTCCATTTAGGAAGTTAAATCTTTTACCAAAAAGAGAGTCCAAAGATAACATTTTTAGAAAACTGTTTTTAGTCATTATTCTGCATCTAACTTTTTGTAACCACTTTTGTTTAGCCATTTCCTTCTCCAGTTCATTTTACAGATGAGGAAACTGAGGCAAATAATGTTAAGTGACTTTCCCAGGGCCACACAGCTAGGGTCTGATGCCAAATCGAATCTTGGGAAGATATCTTCCTAACTCTAAGCCTGATACCCTATCTACTATGTCATTAGTTGCCCCTATTTAGAGGATAAAGAATTGAAAAATATTAATGTAAGATTACTGAGTTTAAAAAAGTCAGGGATAGGCTTAAATATTGAAGAATGGATTCAGTAAATGGTTACTCGATGATGCTATATATGATTCAATCTTCTATAGCTATTTTTATTTTCAGTTGAGAAATCAACTTGCAGATTAAGAAGTATCATTTATGTAGTGTTCATATAAATGTATTATTGTGATTTCTATCTGTAAGAAAAAATAATGATCTTAAGTGAGTGTGAAAACCAGTTAAGACATATTTCATAGAATCACAGGATCTTGGCATGAAAAGGTATTTGTGAAAGTTTTTAGTTCAGCCCATAACTACATAAGAAATCTCTAGGGCAGTATATCTAAAAAGTGGTCATTTAATCCTTGCTTAAAGAATTTCACCAAGGAGAAATCCACTACCTTCCAAAGTGGCCTATTCTAATTTTGACTATCTCTTTATTATTAGGATATTTATATATAACTAATACTTCAAATTTTCCTGTTTGGGTCCCAGTGTAATCTTTCTTCTGTAAACAGTCCTTTCGAATACTGGAAAAAGCTGTCATCAATCAGTTAGAAAGCAAAGTATATCAATTATGTGTCAGGCATTAATGATACAAGGGATCTTAGAGCATAGCCAAAGAAGACAACATGTGTATTTTCATGTTTGAATGTATATAGAGAAAGATACAAAATATATTGAAAATTGATGCCACATATTTTTTAAGGAAAGAACCAGCTCTTGGGGAGATCAGTAATAGTTTTATGTAGAAGGCATCAGAAGTGACCATTTAAGAAAACGAAGACTTCTAAAAAGTAGAGTTGCGGAGAGAGTGCATTTTAAACTTTGGGGACCACCTTTGCAAAAGCATTATAAAGCACATTTAAGGAAAAATAAAAAGATAAGTTTGGCTATACCATAATGTGCATGAACACAGAAGTATTGTGTGATAAGGATATAAAGAGTGATTGAGGTTAGGTTATAAAGGGTTTTTAATGCAAAGCAAAACATCCCAGATTAAATAGAGAGCCAGTGATTTTTTGAGTAAAGAAGTAACCTGTTTAGATCTTCACTTAAGGAAAATCAATGTCAACTGTGTGGAGGACATACTAGAAAGAGGAGAGACTTGAAGCAGAGGGAAGAATTGGGGGGGGGGGTGGGGGGTGGAGGGTGGAGGATTACATTAGCCCAGGCACAAGATCATTAGGACCTGAAATATGAGTATTGCAACTGTTGCTAGGGAGTAGGGAACAAAAAGGAGAACTAGATTGGTCCCAAGCTTAGTCAGCAAATTAGGGATGAATTATGAGTGAGAAGGAAGAGGAGTCAAAATGATGCCCAAGTTATAAGCATAATTGGCTGGCTGGATGGTGGTGCCTTCAGCAGATAATGAAGCTTGATAGAAGAAATGATTTGGAGGGAAGATAATCAATTGTAAATGTTGAGTTGTTGAAATGGGACTTAAGTTCAGGAAAGAAACTGAGATTGTTTTTTAAGATCTAGGAGATATCAACATAAAGAGGAGAATTAAATCCTTGAGAGCTAATGAAATATTTGAAAAGATAATATAGGGAGAAGAGGGAGTGAGAGGGAGCTTAACCTAAAGTTAAGATTCTTTGTATGAATGGTGTTTTGGCAAATGAGACTAAGGAAAACACACATGAAAAGGTAGGGTGATAACCAGCATCTAGTGTTTCAGAGAGGGCAAGCAGGACATGACTGAGAAGAGGCCATCAGATTTGGCAATTAAGAATTGCCAAAGAGATGATATCTTTTGCCAAAGAATTGGCAAAAGATAAGAAATCTAAAGAAATACTTTTGAGAAATCAGTTCCAGTTAAGTGATGAAGTCACAAATCATTTCAAAAGGGTTAAAAATGAATAAGAAGGTAAGAATTAAAAGCAACATGTTTTTCTAGGATTTTAGCTGAGGAAAGGAAGAATGATAAAGGATGATAATTCAAAAGGCTAGTAGGGTCTAGGTGGGGGGGTATGTTTTAAAGTTATAGAATGCTTGGACATATTTGTGGGTAGCAGTAGAGAGGAGAGGTTGAAATTAGAGACTGTGAGGGAAGATGAAAGGGGATGAGATGAGTTAAGCTTTGATAAGAATAAGGTACATCATCAGAGACTGGAGTAAAGGGAAAGAGAAGAAGAAATGATGTCAAGGGATTATGAGATAATGTTCTTTCCTTGATTCTTCTCCATGACATTAATTTTTCCCAAATTACTTTAGTTCTCATATTACAAATTACTTGATTTTGATTTACCCTTCTTTGGATGCTATATTTGTAAACAAGCTCCTGCCCTTCCTGCCCAAAACCTTCCTACCCCTGCCAACCTTAAAAAAAACTTCACATCATTAACATAATTTCTCTTTTCCCATTAGTCATTTTATACCTCTTCTCCTTTTTTGGCTAAACTTCTTGAGAAATCAGTGCCCTTAATCTCTTCATTTCAGCTTCCAGCCTCATCATTCAACTGAAATTGCTTTCTCCAAAGATACTAGTGAACCCTCAACTGCTGATCTTTTCTAATAACCTCTTTTTAGTCCTTATCCTACTTGACTGCTCAAAGCCTTTGACACTCCCTTTTTCCTGATACTCTCTTTTCTCCATGGTTTTGTGACACTACTCTTAACTTGATTATGTTCCTGTCTGTCTGACCCCTCATATTATTTGCTGACTCTTCACCTAGATCATATCCACTAACTATGGATATCTTTATATATCCATGGTGCTTTTTTCCCTCTATTCCTATGGTGCCAAACCTATGGTACATGTGCCTGAGGGGGGCATTCAGAGCCCTCCCTTTGGGCACACCTGCTGTCACCCCAGCACAAAGTTCGTTACTAGAAAGCCAGAGGGATGTGGGGCCAGGTTACTCCCCTCCCCATCTCCACACATACACCTGAGGACATTACCCACCCATCTAAAAGGTTCACCATCACTGCTCTGTACCATCTCATTTAGTGATCTCATCAGTTCCTATGGATTCAGTAATTATTTCTGTGAAATCGATTATCACATCAATTTATCCAGCCCTAATCTGTCTCCTTACCTCCATTCTCGTGTCCAACTACCTACTGGATATCTAGAGCTGTTCTCTCATAGGCATCTTAAACTCAATATATCTCCAAACAGAACTCATTATCTTCATTCAGTCTCACACACACACACATACACATACGCACACATATGCACGCCTGACCCCACCTCCAGTTCCAACTCTTATTACTATCAGAGACGCCACTGTCCTTCATCCTTCTGGTGTGTCTCTGCAGATCGGTTTTTTTATGCTCCACTCAGTCTTTCACTCAACTACCAAAGTGTTCTTCGTAAGATGCATGCCTGAGTGTGCCATCCCCTACTCAGTAAACTCTTTTGTCCCCCTTTTACCTCCATCATCAAACACATAATCACATTTTGGGCTTTTAAAATTCTATATAACCTAGTCCCTTCTTACCTTTCTAGTCTTCTGACACTAATTCTTCACAAATCACAGTGATGCTGGCCTTCTTGCCATTCCTCACACACATTTCATCACCTTACTCTGTTCCTCGTTTCTCAAATGTTCTTCATCCTTACTTCCACTTCCTGGTTTTTTCAAATCCTACCTTGTATATAAGATTTTTGCCAATCTTCCCCAGTTCCTTTCCATACCCCCACCCTCCCACTAGTGCCTTTACTTTGAGATTACTCCCCACTTAGTCTGTATATAATGTTTTTTATAATATTAGAATGTGAACTACTTCACGATAAGGGCCATATTGTTCCTCTCTTTATATCACCAGCACTTAGCACAGTTCCTGGCACATAGTAAGACTTTAGTAAATGCCTATTGGCTTACTGTTACTTTCCTTAAAAATGTAGCATTGGGGGAAGCTGGGTAGCTCAGTGGACTGAGAGCTAGGCCTAGAGACAGGAGGTCCTAGGTTCAAATCTGGCCTCAGGCACTTCCCAGCTGTGTGACCCTGGGCAAGTCACTTAACTCCCATTGTCTAGCCCTTACCAGTCTTCCACCTTGGAACCAAAACAGAAGGTAAGGGTTTTTAAAAAAAAATGTAGCATTGAAAACTGAACTTTTTGGTTATGTTCTCACTGTGGTTGATGTAACATCCCTAATCTTGCATGTGATATTTCTCTTAATGAAGCCTGAGATTACTTTTTGCTTTATGAGTAAAAATTTATAGTGGAGCGCTATACAAGTTAATTTCCAAACTTTTTAGAAGGATAAAAGTAACCACAGGGATGTGTTGGTAAATGTGTAACAACTGACTATCCAGAGAGGACAATGTATGCACAACACAACTTTTTTACTTACTCTGCTTTATTAACATTTTTCTATCACTTTCTTAAGTCTAGACAATCAACCAAATAATTCAAACTTTGATTTATACTGTTTGCTAATTTCTAAGGTGTACATAGTCAAACTGAAAATTTAACAGTTGGCTCTTAGGAGCTGGTAGGAGCTAGATACAGCACAATACTTACAGTATACTTTTAAATCCATTTAATTGCTATACTACTTTTTAATGTTATAATGTATCATTACTTATTGTTTTAATGATAAATAATAGTAATATTGATAAAGTTGATAATAATAGCTGTCATGTCTATAGTATTATAATCAAATCATATTATTTATGTTTCGTGTGATCTCATAGCAATCCTATGAAGTAGTTGATAATTATTATCCTCATTTTATAGGTGGGTAAGCTGAAACTGAGAGGTTGGTATTTATTGAGTATCACATAATTAGTGTCTGAGGGAGAATTTGAATTTAAGTTTTCCAAACTTTCAGTCCCATCTACTTTGTAACCTAGCTTCTTTTTCTTAGTAGAAAGTACTTTGACATCTATTGTATATGGCTGTAGACAAGTACTATAAGGTTTCCATATTTGTTTTAGGCTATGAGGTTACAGTACCATTATAATGCTTGACTTTTAGCTTTAACTTTAGAAAATAAATGCAAAGTAGTTGTGGTTTTTTTATAACATTGGGTAAGTTATTTATCAGAGCATCATTTCTGCATGATTTTTCCTTTCAGTTCTCCTTATAGGACTATTAGGGGCAAATTTCTGATTATTTAGATAAGTTCAAGATTTTAGCATGTTTGTTTGCTATAGTTGTAAATATTGCTTTTTTTTGGTAAATCATGATTAAGGATTGGAATGTTGAAACTTAGGTGAAGATAAGTCTATTGCCTTATTTCTTATGCATTTATAAAATATATTGTTTGACTGATAGAAACTACAGTGTCGTAAGTATTAAACTTGAGGGGAGTATGCAGAACCTGTTTTTGAAAGGAATGTAGAGACTTTAGAAAAAATCAAAGCGAAAAAAACAAGACCTCTATGTCTGTTTTGTGTTGTGTACATGTGATTTTTTTCTCATCTCAATGTCATGATATGTTTTTCTTTGTGTCAATAGGGAATAAGCATGATGATGGCACACAAAGTGATTCAGAAAATGCTGGAGTACACAGACATTGTAGCAAGCGAGCAGTACTGGAGGAACATTTAAGGCATCACCACTCAGAACAGAAAAGGCTACATCAGAAGGCCCAGTCTGTAGAAAAACATCAAGAGCAAGTCGTTGTAAGTCAAACTGCTTTTATGATTGAATTCTTTGATGAAGACAATCCCAGAAAAAGACGATCATATTCCTTTACTCAAAGTGCAGGAGCCTTGTGTCAGGAAACTACTTATTCAACATCACATGCAAAACTTGAGAAAGCAAAACCCACATCAGCAGATGCCAAAGCCGTTTCTTTTTCTTTACAGACTAGCTCTGCACGTCACAGAGCAGGGCATGGTGTTCTACATGGGAAACTATTAAAACAGAAATCAGAAGAGCCATCAGTGCCCTTCCTACAAGCATCATTGTTAAGAAGTTCAGGCAGTCTTGGGCATAGACCAAGCCAAGAGATGGATAAAAAGTTAAAAATTCCGTCTGCTTCTGAAAAGGACAATGATGATGACCAAAGTGACAAGGGCACCTACACCATTGAACTGGAAAATCCAAACAGTGAAGAAGTAGAAGCTCGGAAAATGATTGACAAGGTAAGTAACTCAAAATAGATAAAATGAAGTTTGTTTGTTTTTTTCATTTATAGATTTTGGAATTACTGAAAGAAATTATGTTAGGACAAAGTATTCTCATTGTAGACTGCTGAATTGGTGTTCTATTATTCTGAAAAATAGCTACAAAACTCTTGGCAGTGATTCTAGATTAAATTCTGATTTGGTTAAATCTACCGAGTTCTAGTTGCCTGAGTTTTCATATATAAAGTCATTTATTTAAGGTTAAAATAGTGAGGCCTACAATTGAACATTAACATAAATTGTGCTCTTAGCCCTTGTGGCTAGTACAGATAGTTAGAATGCTAGTATTGGAAGTACTGAAAATTCAGACAGTGATTTTTAAGTATGTTTATGCTTCCTGTTTTCACATGAATGGCAGTTATGAATGTTCTGTTTTCAACTACTTTTTCAAGATTTTATTTTGTTCCTTTCCATGTATTGATACTTTTTCATTATAAAAAGGATCAGTGAGATTAATAATAGTAACGCTAAGCATTTCTGTGGTACATTTCGGGTTTGCAAAACATTCTACATATATTATCTCATTTGATCCTCAAAACCCTTTGAAGTCTGTACAATTATTATCCTCATTTTTTAGATGAGGAAACTCAGCTGAGGGAGGTTAAGAGACTTGGCCAAGGTTACACTGCTAGTAGATGTCTGAGGCAGGGTTTTGAACACAGATCTTCCTGACTACAAGTCCAGTATTCTATGCACTTTGTCCCCTAACTTTTTCCTACAGGTAATTTTCTTTATGGAAATCTAAATACAGCTAAAGTGGCCTCATGATTATTCATCTACGTCTTATATTTGCTTTTAAACCTTACTGATCCAGCCAAAATATTTCCCTTTTCTATGTTCATTTCTTTTTTTTTTTTTTAGTTTTTTAAAGTTTAAAGAGAATTCAATAGTACTCAGCTTATTGCTGTAATAGGAGGTTGTCATTTAATATTGGGTTGTCTCAACTGTTGTTTTCCTTATAAAGTAAATGTAAGGACATAAATGTTATGAAAATTGTTTATAATAATGAAAAATAAATCGTGGCAATTAGAATTCATTTAAGAGGCAAATTATTATTTTCCTCCTAATTTATTTTAAGAAAATCCCTAATTTCTCTTTTATTTTTAGAAGCAATATTTTGACTATTTAAATATATATTAGAGCACAAATTGGAATCCCAAAATCAATAATTAAAGGTTTGCAAGATATTTCAATGATATACTATACATTCTTATACTTTCTTTTAAAAAAAAAACCCTTACCTTCCATCTTAGAATTAGTACTGTGTATTGGTTCCAAGGAAGAAGAGCGGTAAGGGCTAGGCAACTGGGGGTTAAGTGACTTGCCCAGGATCACACAGGTAGGAAGTATCTGAGGCCAGATTTTAACCTAGGACCTCCTGTCTCTAGGCATGGCTCTCAATCCACTTAGCCGCTCAGCTGCTCCCATTCTTATAATTTTTAAAATGTTAAATTTCAGTGTTGATATTTTACTTTACAAGTTATAAAGAATTAACTTGGTTTACTAAACTTTCTCCCTAATAGACAAATGCAAAGCAACCATTATAAATACTTTGTGCTGACTTATTTTATAGCTTTGAACCTATCTTGCCACTTTGATTTATTATAAAATAAAATTGTTATTTTTTGTTTTTTCACAGTGTAAGACTTCATTGTCATTTTTCTCACTGCCAAACATTACAAAGAGAGCTTTTTATTGTTTTCCCCATGACCTAAATAATTTGTATATTTCCACATTTAAAAAGGAAGCCCACAAAGTAGTTTTTGCACTATACTGAGTCAAAACTGATAGATCAGATTCATTTAAAAAGTACAAAAATGTTGTAGAAATATGTCAAGTAAGGATCTGGTAGATCAGATTCAAAATAATCAAATACAAGGTAAAGAAGAAATTTACCAGCTAAAAAGAAATGGCAACACTTTAGTGCAGGAGTAAAACTTAGGGAAAACAGTGAATTATCATTTTATCCCCATTTTGGAGCCATTAAAGCAAACAAAAAAAAATTTTTTTAAAAACATAGTTGCTTCTATATCCTTTCAAGCTTTTCTAAAGGCAAGATCAAAAATTTTTAAAAAGCATGCTTTACAGGCCTAGAGACAGGAGGTCCTAGGTTCAAACCTGGCCTCAGCCACTTCCCAGCTGTGTGACCCTGGACAAGTCACTTGACCCCCATTGCCCACCCTTACCACTCTTCCACCTATGAGACAATTCACTGAAGTACAAGGGTTTAAAAAAAAAAGCATGCTTTAAAATTTAAATCACATTGCTTTTAGTTAACCAAAATATAGTTCTCAATTCTACTTTTTTTTTTCTTTTTCTTCCCCAAGTTTTGGGTGATAAGTGAAATATCATGGAAAAAGACAAATACTCAAATTATTTAATGGGAGATTGATTTTATTTACTCTTTAGAACCATTGTTTTCTAAACATTCATTTATTTTTTCAGTATTTAGTTTTTCAAGTTCATGTAAATTCTTATGTTCTGTGGGAACTTTAAAATTAATTTGTGTTCTTTTTGAATTGCAACTTTGCCACTTGCTACTTTGTGACCTAGGAGATAAATCATTTCTCTATTCTTTAGTTTTATCCATAAAATGAAAGGATTGTCCCTTTCAATTCTAAATCTTTGGGTCTAATCACTTAATTTCACTTGAATAAAAATTTGTTTTTGCTTTTGGAGAAAGATTTAAAGTACATACATATAGTGACTAAATCAGTTTTATAATTGGATAACTTTGTTTATTTCTAAAATAGAAGGTTGAATAAGATCATCTCTTAGGTCAACTTGTCAGTCACAAAATTTAAGTAGCTAAAAATCCTCTCTCTTTTTTTAACCCTTACCTTTTGTCTTAGAATCAATATGGTCTATTGGTTCTAAAGCAGAAGAGCAGTAATAGCTAGGCAATTAGGGGTAAGAGATTTACCCCAGAGTCACACAGCTAGGAAGTGTCTGAGGTCAGATTTGAACCTAGGACCTCCCATCTCTAAGCCTGGCTCTCAATCCACTGAGCCACCTAGCTGCCTCTAAAGTCTTATTTTTTACAACTTACAAACTTACTGACTTATCTTCTCCTGGCTCTGAACTGATTATCCTTCCTCCTTTCATCCCCATCTCATCTCCAGTTAGCTGGCAACCCAGGTCTTAGTCTCATAAGGGATAAGTAACTTGAAATCTATTCCATTCCCAACCCTACAATGGATTTCAAATTAATTACTTTTTCATTTTTATATTGATGTTGGAAGAATGGCAGAGAAGAGAATAAAGCATGCAAAGATTCTACAATTTTTAGAGTGTAAGCATATTCTTAACTGTTAATGCCTGCCTTCCTTTTGTATATGAGATTCTGATCCATTAATCAAGGACTAATCATATTATGTTAAGAAATCATATATACATTTCTGTGTTGTGTGTATATATATATACATGCATATATATTTCATATATATGTGTATTTGTGTGTGTATGGCACTCCAAATAGATATGAAATTAGAAGAAAAAAGCAAGTTTCACTCAAAAAAGAATGTTTACAAGCTCTTCTTGGAAGAGAAAATAGAGAACTGGAAAATAACTCACTAATATTTCATTGCCAGAGAGTATTCTTCTCTGAATTCCTGTACAAACAGGCTCTGTTCTTGACTTCTTCCCCTAGCCAGATTATCTGGAATAATCTGCTGCATCCTGTTGCCTGATAAAGGCTGCTCAGGAGTTACCACTAAGGTTTATAGCAATCATATAAGAAGAAAGAACAAACAACTGGGCAGTAGTCTCACTCAGCAGTTAAAGTAGAGGAATTCTTGATGACTAAAGAAGATGTTTTGAGTTCTACTTTCCAGCAACAGTACCTGTGCACAGGCAAAAGTTCCCTAGTGAAAATGGTCACCCATCTTCTGGGTCTTCCAAGATCAGATCCAGACCATTGATAGGCAAGCTTTTTCCTTTGGGAAGTCAAGTCATTTGTTGATAACAACTATATCAAAATCACCAGGTCACATAGGAACTTTCCACAGGTTAACCTTTGACCCAGTTCAGGAAACTATGAGAAAACAACATGTTTATGAGCCTGGCAAAACCAGCCCTAAGTCTGCTGCATTAGTAGCAGTTCCCTACCTGCTGCTCCCCACTTCTGAAGTGCACTAGGTGTCAGAGCTTATTTCTTCTGTCCTTTCTTATTCTCCTTCCTTCTCCTTCTCTTCCCCCATCTTTTTATCCTCTCCCCACCTGACTCCTTAGATTAGGCAGGCTGGTAAATGTATAAATGATTGTTATGTATGTGTGTTTTTAAAAGGAAAGCAAAGGCAAAATATCAAAAAAAGGCAATCACTTGTTTTTTAGCTATCCAAGGCACCTATGTTCTCTTCAGCAGTCTTAGTAGCTTTGTTTACTTCGTACTCAAAAGAAACTGAGTAGCCTTTTAAAAAAAGTTAGTGGAGTTGCTTTTATCATGTGAAAGTGAAACAAGAACACTTTCTCATAAGATAGTTGGTTATTTTGTATTGCTGCAGTTGTGATAAGCTTAAAAAAAAAAGATCACTAGGAAGCTAATTGTTTTTAATGTACCAGCATCTCATGCTGAAGATAAAATAGAAGAATTTTACAGATAATTTAATAAAGCCTTTCTAAATTAAATGAATTTATGCTTTAATAGGTGGTGACCCCTTGGTGAGAAATTAGACAAACAGTCTTGAGAAGTAAGGAATAACATGATCAGAGGCTTTTTACCTATACAGAAGCCTCATACTAGCTACATATGATGAATTTTTTCTTCAAGAAGAGAGGTAGGGGGGCAGCTGGATAGCTCAATGGAGTGAGAACCAGGCCTAGAGACGGGAGGTCCTAGGTTCAAATCTGATCTCAGACACTTCCCAGCTGTGTGACCCCAGGCAAGTCACTTGACTTGGCAAGTCACACTGTTGCCTAGTCCTGTAGATTCTGATTTCATGATATCCCTCATTTATGTGTACTCGTTGGACACTGCCACCATTTTTCTGTCCACACATAGAGCCACTACACTAGTATCATCATCTGATTTCTGACTGCTCTGTCTGCCTCACTCCAAGTCATCCACCAATCAGCTACAAAAGTGACCTTTCTATAGTACTGTCAACCTTCCATTCAATAAACTCCAGTTATTTCTGGAACCAAGTACTAATTTTGGGGGGGGGGGTACCTCTTAATGCCCTAAATAACCTGCACCTTCCCAAACTATTTTTGTCTTCTTTACTCATGTCCCTGTACTCTAGAATCCAGTGACAGTGCCCTCCATGATCCATCTCCTCACTGTACATTTTCACTATCTCTTACACCTGTGATATTCTCCTTCCTCATCTCCACCTTTGTCTTCCTTCAGCTAAAATCCTACCCAGTGCAAAAAACCTTTCAGTTAGTGCTAGTGACTTCCCTCTGAGATTATTTTCATTTTACCCTGAGAATATCATATTTGTACATAGTTGTTTACATGTTGTCTTTACCCATTAAACTGTGAGCTCCTTGAGAGCAAGGACTATTTTTTTCTCTTTGTACCCTAGTGGCAGAAATACCATTAGTACTTAATAAATATTTGTTGACTGACCACAGTGGAGTTTCATCTTATTTAGAAGTTAGAATTGAAGAAGTACATAAAGTGAAAATAATAATTCTGTGTAAAAATGACTCTCGAAAAATCTTTTAAATTGTCCATAAAATACAATAGTGTCTTTAAACAGTTGTAGTTAAAAAGGGGATAGATATTCTTTAAAATGAAGAAATCTATATCAGAGCAACAGGTTTGAGTTAGTTGCTATGAAAACAGTTGAATATAAATTTTATTTTTAAAGGTAATCCACCTAAGCTATTGGAAAGGAAAGATAGGCACGAACCAGTACTACTGTTCAAATAAAAGAAAACAAAAACAGGTAAAGATTTACCTAGCAGGAAAAGTGATTAAGGGCAAATACATCTGATATAAGATATCATCTAATTGTGCATATATTAGAGATTATATATTAGAGTGATTGAACCACCATATTATTGTCTATTCCTACTTCACATTGAGGCAAAAAGAAAAAGTATGAAGAAGTCTTTAGAAACATAACAGAGGCCTTTTAGCTGCCCAGGAATTTTAGAAAAGCCATCTAAAGATATTTTTCTCATTAGCTCCACCAAAGCTGGATGAATAGATGCCACCTATTGTGGGCATCATAAAGAAGATACTCCAGAGTCACATGCAGTAATGATAAGATGCTTACATTGCGAGAGGTGTGTAGGAACTGAGGCAACTACTGATTCATGTGTCCCATTTTATGTTTATCCAGGGCATATTCTTCATTGAGTGGAAGGGTGGACAAAATTACCACACAGTTTTAAATTGTTATTATTCTCTCTCCCTCTTTTCTTCCTTTCTACTTTCTCTTTCTTCTCTTCCCAACTATTCCCTTCCCCCAATATTTGTAGTTGAATTTACCTAAGTTAAAAGCAGATATGATGTAACATTATATATCATCCAATAAAAGAGTTAGAAGACTGAAAAAACAGGTACAATGAAAATCTGCCTGGAGACCTAACTAATGCATAATATCCTTGAGAGTTTCAGAATCAAAATAGAAGGAAAAAAAGAACATTAAAAAGAGAGGAATTGGAAAAGATCTATAAACTTTTTTTATCAACAACATTGCATTCTTCACATTTGTAGTCTTAACATTACAATCATCAACATTTTTAATGAGAAAATAGAACACAAAGGCACTAAGAATAGCTAGACTGCGCCAATTGTAAATAGAAGAAATTTGTTTTGGTGATGACAGTTTCAAAGGCACTAACATATTGCTTCTCAAGATATCTCAGGGATATCCCAAGAGGAGAAAGATGTGAAATCCTTGGAAAAAATTATGGGCCTCATTTCCGAAAAAACATACCCCAAAAATAACACCTTTAAAAAGTTACTTAGAATAATCTACACATGCAATCTAGAATGTCCTAGATGAAAAGCATGCACAAGTTTTAACAAGCTTCCATAATAGTGCACAACTCTGCAGTCATATCAAGATGGAGAAGGTACAACCTCCTTTTTGTTGATTATTCACTATGAGAAAACATTAGCTTTAGTAAAGCAAAACAGTGTCCAAAAAACTCTTATCTAATAAGTTGCCTCCTGTGCACGTGTCAAAATCATGCAAAATTACTTTGAAAGATATAACAGTAAAGGGAATTCTGGCATTCCTCTTGATCATTCATCACAGGCAAAGCATAAGACAAGGAAATTGGTACTTTCCATACCTGTTCACCACTGTCAAGGGTAATGTCAAATGCAGGCTCCAAATAAAAAAGATTCCCAGACGATAAAGTTTCTACTGATAAATTTACAAATGACATGTTGAATACATCGAGACCCAAACATGGAGAATCTTCCTAATGAATCCATAAGATTTCTAAAGAGTTCAGCCGACTGATCCACACAAGAAAACCAAGTAGACAAGGGATGACTTTAGAATTGGTCTATCTTGAACACAGTAAACTGGGCCCAGAACTGAATAAGATTGTGAATATGGATTATATTGCTTTTGGAAAATTGTATGGTTCATTTAATGGTTCTCCTTGGAAAAAGTCCCCTTTCAAAAATATCAATATTTTTCCACTGATACAATATGGCATACTATGTATGGTAATGGAATACTATGATATTTAGACTAAATAAAGTTGTGAGTCATCCAGACAACAGCAGAAACATTAATGATGTGTGTGAGTAGGCACACAAAATATTACCCACTGTGAAGAGTGAATCAAACTCTAAGAATCAGCAACTTTTAAGTTAATCAATCAAAAACTTAAGTACCCCTGCTTAGTACCTTATCCTCACTATGTATGAGAGTTCACAAGTCACTTGTTAACTGGCCATCCCCCTAATCTCCCCACCAATGCTAGACAAATTGAAAGACTGCAATTGGTCCCCATAAAGTGGGGAAAGGACAGGAAGTGATATGGGAAAAGAACTATTAAAAAGTCCTGAACTTCTGTCCAAGGGACTTCTCCTTGAGGCTTCTCCTTTGGAGTTCTTTGGAGGACGGCTCCTTGGGGCTTTTCGACTTGGAGCTTCTTGGAGTCTGCGACTTTCTTGTTGGGTTCACTGCTGCCTCAGTGAGCTTAGCTCACAAGGGTTTTTCTGCATTGGGACCTTGCCTGGATCCTGCCTGGCTTGCTGGTGAGTGACTAGGATTCCCACATGAAGATTGGAATGCTGTCAGGGAGCAAGCTTCATTTTACCAGATCAGCATTTAGGGTAGTCTAGGCAGTTTTCTTACCTCTTTCCCTTCCACATTTCCCTCTTTTTACTGATATTCCAATTAAACAAAATTATTAAAAGCCACTAACACTTTTCCTGACTTAAGGGATAATAATTGGTAACCACTTTTTTATAACTTTCTCATTTAGTCAAAATCCCAATTTAACCATTATACCACAATGAATTATGTAAGACATGGGGATTTAAAGGATATCATTAGAGACCTGTATAACTAGAAAAAAGCATAGAGCAATTATGTAGCAAGTGTAAGAGATAACCAATGCAACCATTATTGGTATCCTAGCACTGTAAAGAGATCTAAAAGAAATCTCCTCCAGCAGATTGGATGGACCTCCTATGGAATATTTAATAAGAGAGACCATTAACAAGAGTTGCATGAAATAAGATGTTTTTTCACATCTAAGATGTTTCACATAGAACCAACCAAACTAGCAATGTACATTTTGCTCATGCAAGAGAAAGCATAAGGATTAATTTGATATCCTTTTTTTTTTTTATAATTTCTTTTTTCTTTTAAACCCTTAACTTCTGTGTATTAGCTCATAGGTGGAAGAGTGGTAAGGGTGGGCAATGGGGGTCAAGTGACTTGCCCAGGGTCACACAGCTGGGAAGTGGCTGAGGCCGGATTTGAACCTAGGACCTCCTGTCTCTAGGCCTGACTCTCACTCCACTGAGCTACCCAGCTGCCCCCATATCCTTTTTTGAATAGAATTTGACTAGAATAGAATAAATCATTCATTGGCCCAGGGCATACTTAGTGGGGGCAAAAAATATTACAGAATCTTGGTAATGTCTTGGTTTGGGGAATCTAAATTACATGCATGAAGGGCTGATGGTTATCTAATACTAAAGAGGATTCCCTTGGACAGGGTCCACTAAGCTATGTACCTGCCTGTTGACATGCAGACTAACTGGTCCTCCCTCTCCTATGTAATAATATGGCAGCTTACATCCTTAGGGTGGTTTTACCTTTATATAGAAATTAGAGACAAATCCTATTTCCATCCTTAGTTTAAGTGTGAAAGAGAATTTAAACTCTTTTTGTTTATTTTAACTTAATCAAGAACTTGAAGTCCCCTGCCTTTCACACTTACTTAGTCATTAACACTTAGTCCTAAAAGACCACAAGCACTGCCTCTCCCTCCCCGCCCTTCCCTCCCCCCCAGCAGTTCTAGGCAAATTAGGAGACTGTGATTGGTTCCTGGGAAGTGATAGACCAACCCACAGTGAAAGGAAACTAGAGAGACAGGAAGTGAGGTGGAGAAAACTGCATATAAAAACCAGCCAAGGGGATTCTAAGTCATTCTGTTGCTTTGGTGGCTCTTGCTGAGGGAGGACTTCTGTGTTGGATTTCTGCTGCCTTGGTGGCTCTTGCTGAAAGAGGGATTCTGCTGTGTGGGTGTCTTTGCAATGGAGTTCTTCTGCGTTGGTGGCTTGAGGAGTTCAACTTCGGTGACTCATTTGGGCTGAGGAGACCCTGACTGGAGACACTGGCCTTTCGACTCTTCTCCTGTCTTCAGTGGGATGCTCCCTTCTGTGAGGCACTCAGATCCAGACTTAGTTAATTTGGCTAGGCAATATCTTCTATCTCCTTCCTACATTTCTCCATTTACTATCTCTACCTTGCTGTAATAAAGCTACTAAAGCTACTAACAGTATTTTGACTTAAGTTAATTTTTATAAATGGCGACTATAACAATTTTTAAAATTCTTATATTTGTTAAACCCATTAATTATTACATAAGTACAGTAACAGAAGTGAGAGAACTGGTCATAGGTGAATAAATGTCTTAACCCAGTATCTAAAGTCATAAGTGTTGAGTAATTTCCAGTAGATCTTCTGAATTGGTTAAGCATGATTGGTTACCCAGAAAATAAATAAATAAAGCGTTACAAGTTTATTTACACTGTCACAGACAGAGATCAAGGAAGAAAAGAAGGAAAATTCAATTTAATAAGCAAGCACCTGCCAGTCACTGTGCATTGGGTAGAGAGAAAGAAAAGTGAAACATTTCATGTCCTCAAGAAGCTTATGTCATACTAGGAGTACATAAAATAAACACACACACAAAGCAATCAGTGTAGTGGAATGTAATGGGGCTCTGGATCTGAAGCCATGAAAATCTTAATAAAACTCCTTTCTTATTGCTCTATGATTAAGCCACTTAATTTCCCTGTACCTTTCTTAGTACCTAGTTTCTCCATTGTAAACTAAAGTAGATTAGATTTTATGGCCCCTAAAGGGCCCTTCCATCTTAAAAATTATGATCCTAATTTTGGATGGAAGTACAATACTTTTTGGAAGAATTGGAAATTAGGAGAGGCCAAAGATGCAAAGTGTTATGCCATTGTGGCAGGATATGGGGACATCATTAGTCAGACTTTTGATCATTAATCAAAATGACTTATTTTTAAGTAATGGATTCTTAAAGACCTGGACTGTGTGGATAGATTTTAGGTGGTCCGTGAATGTAGATGAAAAAAATTTACGTCTTTATTTTCATTAACCTGTAACAGAATTTTATTGTTTCCTTCTGTTAAAAGGGTCATTCTGAGAAAGGGTCAGAAGATTTCACCACATTGCCAAAAGGGATCCAGTACCACCCCTCCTCAATCTCTCAAAAGTTGAGAACCTCTGCTTTAAGTGGTTTAGGTCATTTGCGGATTCTGTAGGATCCAGATAAGGCTCTGGAGTGTTTTAAAAGCACTCTACCATATTATTTAAATTTCCCAAAGGGAAGTTTCCCTAATGTGGGTATGATTCTGCATTTCTTGTGTGCTTACCATTGAAATGTGTGACAAGAATTCTATATAGAAAATTAAATTCTCCAGGTTCACTTGCCTGTTACAAACCCCATTTTCAGTTGTCAGTTTTCCTATAAAATCTAAAATGGGATTTTTCAGAGACAGACCTTTTTGGTGAGGGGAGAAGGAGGAGGTTTTGCATTCAGTCATGTCTGAGTTTTTGTGACTTCATGGACCATAGTGCAAAAGGCCCTTCTATTCTCAGCTATTTCCTTAAGTCTGTCCAAACTAATGTTTGTTGCTTCCATGACACTAACTAATCATCTCATACTCTACTGTTTCCTACTCTTTTTGCTTCAGTCTTCCCACAGTCAAGGTCTTTTCCAATGAGTCCTGCATTTTCATTATGCGGTCAAACTGAAAAACTTCAGTTTCAGTATTTGTTCTTCAAATGAGTAGTCTAAACTAATTTCCTAAAATATTTACCGATTTGATTTCTTTGCTGTCCAAGGGTCTCTCAAAAGTGTTTTCCAGCCATGAAAAAGCATCAGTTTTGTGACACTCGGTTTTCCTTATTGTCTAGCTCTCACAGCCATACATACTCTCACAGCTAGAAAAACCATAGCTCTGACTATACAGATTTTTGTTGGCAAAGTGATGTTTCTGTTTTTTAGTATACTGCCCAGATTTGCCATAGCTTTCCTTCTAAGAAAACAGCTTTTAATTTCATGGCTGCAGTCACTATCAGCAGTGATCTTTGAGCCCAAGAAAAAAAATCTGACACTGCTTCCATTTCTTCTCCTTCTATTTGCCAGGAAGTAATGGAACTAGTTGCTATGATCTTTGTGAGGTTTTTTTTTTTTAATGTTGAGTTTCAAGCCAGCTCTTATTCTTTCCTCTTTCACCCTCATCAAGAGGATTCATAACTCTTCTTCACTTTCTTCCATCAGAGTGGTTTTATTTTCATATCTGAAATATTGACATTTCTCCTGTCAATTTTAGTCCTGGCTTTTGATTTATCCAGCCTGGCATTTCATGTGGTATACTCTGCATGTAAGTTAAATAAAGTTATGATAATACCACTCCTTTCCCAATCTTAAGCCAATCAGTTGTTTCATGTTCAGGTCTAACCGTTACTTCTTGACCCACATAGTAACTCCTCGGTAGACAAGTAAGATGAATCTCATACTTGTGTCTCTTTGAGGACTTGCCACATTTTGTGGTCTTTACTGAATCACTGTCTTGTCATTGCAGAGGGACTTACATAGCTCATTGAAACTATGAACTATGCCATGCTGCATGGTTACCTACAAGGGTCATAGTGGAGAGTTCTGACAGAAAGTAGTCCACTAGAGAAGGAAATGGCAAACCCCTCCAGTATCTTTGCTAAGAAATTAAAATTGGGAATAGGGGGATGGAAATACAGAGAAGAAAAAGAGACATTACCTGCCCTCAAAGAGGTTATAACCTGATGAAAAAAGACAACATACAAAAAGGAAGCTAACAAAAGGATGGTGGGAATTTTTTAATATACTTTTGAGTTTTATTGACATATTACATGAACAAGAAATCATACATACAATCACATCAAGGAACAAATTGCCAAGGTTTTGATATTGAAGCCAAACAGATTTCATAGGACAGATTGCAAACAGCTATTCATATAGGACTTGTTTTAAGATTTTTGTCTCATTTTTCTAGACATTTTCAAGTATTCAGATGTTAACATTTCCCACAAGCATATGCAGTGCTTTCTCTAATCATGGAAATCCTATAATATGGTTACTTCTACCATGCCTTGAACAACAATTACTGTTGAAGTTACTCTTAGGGAAACACCATTTTTTATATTTATCTCGTGCATATAGGACTATGTCTGCAATATTTTGTCACCAAAAAATTTAGTTCTGTGTCAAATTACTTAATTGTTGTAAGGAGTAATGATACTCTTGAGAATAAAGATCCATCTAATACCAGCATTTTATCATTTAATCATTTTTTAAAAGATACCTGCCATATACCTGGAATTTTAGCAGTAGAGGATTATTCTCTTACCTGGTGTTAGTATACTATATACTTGAACCCATATT
This sequence comes from Gracilinanus agilis, assembly GCF_016433145.1. Taxonomy (NCBI): domain Eukaryota; kingdom Metazoa; phylum Chordata; class Mammalia; order Didelphimorphia; family Didelphidae; genus Gracilinanus; species Gracilinanus agilis. The sequence goes on from NC_058133.1 coordinate 142,323,570, forward strand.
GGGAAGGCACATGTTTGCCCTCACATTTCTGAGATCCAAAATTTTAGCTTTCCTTATTTGTTTTTTGTCCTCTAAAAATTTTATTTCATCTATTCCTTTATCTGTGTCTTTGCCAGAAAAATGAAATAACACCGCACCAAGAATAGATTCTTAAAACAGTCAACCAAGCAGTACAAATAATTCCTCATTACTTTTTGGGTGCAGCACTTCAAGCTAGTTTCATATTCACATATTATCCTGTTGTATAGCTGAGTCAAATCAGAATTTCAAAATTGTAAAAGACATCAACAGTCCAAAGCATGCTTGAAAAAGAATCGCATCTAAAATATATTTTCAATAAGCAGTCATCTAACCTTTCTTGAAGACATTCAGTGAAGGAAACCTTCTCAAAGAAGACAATTCCCATTTAAAATAATAGCTTCCATTTATTTAATAAATTTACAAAGTACTTTTACAAGATTAGCTCATTTTAGCTTAACATCTTTGGAGTTGTTATTTTAATAGTACAATTATCACATCTCCACTTTATAGATGAAGCAACTGAGAGATTAAGTGAATTGCCCATTGTGACACAACTAATAAATATCTAAGACAAGATTTTAACTCAAATATTCCTGATTCTAAGACCATTATTCTACCCACTGCATCATCTAGATGCTTCTTTCAGATGCTTTTAATTATTAGGAAACTCTTCTAGACATCAAAATTAAATTCTTCTCCTTGCCAACTCATTGCTGTTTCTACCCTTTGGACACAAAATAGAAAAAGTTTAATCTCTATCCTACCTGCAAGCCTTTCATATAACTTGCACACACCTATTATATCTCCTCCTAAACTCTCCCCTACAAGTGTTTATTCTTTTTTCCATTTTTATATTTTAAGATAAGTTCTGCATGGACTTAAAGCCCTTTCACAGTCTTGATCATCCACTTCTGGACACTTTCCAGCTCATCTCTCTTCTTCCTCATACACAGTAGCACCCAGAAATGAAAACATTCCAGATGTGGCTTGGGAAACTATGCCTCTCTTCCTATAGCTCAAAATTGCATTAGCGTTTTTGCCTTCGATTGAACTTGCCACTCTACTTGCACTCCAAGATATTTTTCAAGAAATGACCTTATATTGTTTACCCTCATCTTGTGAAGTAGAGTTTTGAACCCAGATGTAAGATTTTATGTTTATCCTATCTGTTTCATTTTAATAAATTAAGGCAGTATTTGAGCCTACCAAAATCTATGTTGACCTTTCCTCTCAGATTTGTATCATCTCAAATTTGGTTAAACATATATAACACAGTCATCAATCTTCTGTTAACCGTCCAGTGTGTAGTAGCACTAGGCTAGATACTGAAAATATAAATATAAAAGTGAGAAAATATCTGACTCTATGGAGTTTGCAGTCTACTTGGGATGAAAGAAGGGTACAAAATGTTCTTAGACTAGTACATAGAAAATAAATACAAAGTTAGTCTGACAAGGGATAGAAGGCACAACATTAACAACTGGGAGAATCAGAAAGGGCCACATTTGCTTGCTATACTTAAATCCAATTTATTGATAAAAATCTAAAATCTCTTAAGAACACTATAGATACTTAGAGGCACTCCACTAGAATTCCCTTGTTCAGGTTGCATGGAATATTCATGATTCTTCTCTTAATCTATTCATTTCTACACCTTTTATTTTAGAATTTTGAAATTTTTATTTCTAAAAATATCTCTCCTTTTAGTTCTCAATTCATTTAATTGTAATATCATTGTTTCCACATTTCTGTATTTTCTTCAAGTATGAAATCTTTATCAATTATGGCGCACAAGCTGAAATTATCTTTGTCAATTTTTTTGCATATCGTTATTTTGACATCTGAGACACAAGAGAATTGCCATTGGATATTTTTTGAAAATGGTTTTGCTAAGTCCTTTGTTTCTTTAAAAAAGAGTCTGAGGGGAGAGAGGCGCAGAGCCAAGATGGTGGAAAAGGTATACAGACCCATCTGATTTCATCATACCACTTTGGAAGAATTGGAAGCTGATAGATCTCCAGTGACAAATTTGAAAGCAGCTATGCATAAAGCATCTGAAGCATGGAATAGTGCTCCCTTAACTTCAGTTACTGAGCCCAACTTCAACAGTTTTTTTTTTAAACTAAAAGGAAAAAAGGCAGAAAAATAAAGGGAAAAAAACAGCAAAAAAAGAAACTCAACATAGAAAGTTATTTTGGAGACAGGTTAGATTCAAACTCAGAGGAAGACAACAAAATCAATATTGCTACATCCAAAGCCACCGAGAAAAATATGAATTGCTCTCAAGTACAAAAAGAATTAATGAAGGCGCTCAGAAAAGATTTTAAAAATCAAATAAGAAAGATTTAGAAGAAAAATTGCGAAAATAAATGAGAGTTTTATAGGAAAATCATGGAAAAAAGAGTCAACAGTTAAGGAGAAACAAAAAATGCTTAAGACATTAATATCTTTTTAAAAATAGACAAATTGATAAAAGAAGCACAAAAATCCAATGAAGAGAACTCTTTCAAAAAAAAAGCAGAATTGACCAAAGGAGAAAAATATACAAAAATTCACTGAAGAGAACTTGTTGAAAGGCAGAATTGGCCATATGGAAAAAAAGGTACAAAATTCTCTGAGGAGAACTCTTTGCAAAGTAGAATTGGCCAAATGGAAAAGGAGGTATATAAAAGCTCACTCAAGAAAATCATGCCTTAAGAATTAGAATTGGGAAAGTAGAAGCTAATGAGTTGATGAAATATCAAGAAATAATATATTAAAATAATATATTAAAGATAAATCAAAAGAATGAAAAAATAGAAGAAAATGAGAAATATCTCATTGGGAAAACCAAAAACCTGGAAAATAAATCCAGAAAAGATAATTTAAGAATTGTTGGACTACTTGAAAGCTATGATGGGAAAAAAAAACCTTATCTTTCAAGAAATTATCAAGGGAAAAACTGCCCTGATATTCTAGTTACAAAGGACAAAACAAAAATTGAAAGAATCTACTGATCACCTCCTGAAAGAGTTCCCAAAAGAATAAATCCCAGGAATACTATAGCTAAATTCCCAAATTTTCAGATGGAGAAAATATTGCAAGCAGCCAAAAAGAAACAATTTAGGTATTGCGGAGCCATAGTCAGGATAACACAAGGCTTAGCACCTTCTACATGAAAGGACTGGAAAACCTGGAATATGATACTTTCAGGGACAAAGGAGCTAGGATTTCAACCAAAAATCACTGAGCAAAATTAAATATAATACTTCAGGGGAGAAAATGGATTGGGTATTCAGTAAAAGAGAGGACTTTCAAGCATTCCTGATGAGGCGAATAAAAAATTTGACTAAAATACAAGACTCAAGAAGTATAACATGGTAAATAAGAAAGAAATTAAAAGGCATTCAATAAGGTTAAACTATATATATCCTTACAAAGGAGAGGATCCTTGTAATGCTAAAGAACTTTGTCAGTATTAGGGCTGTTGCAAGTTTACATAGGCATAGAGGTAAGGGCATTAGTAGAGTATGATGGATAGTATAAAAAATAAAAATTAATGCATGAGAAAGAAGAATGCATTGAGAGGAGGGGAAGGGGAAAGCAGAATGGTATAAATTATTGTAAATGAAAGAGCAGTCATAGTGGAGGGAAAGATGGTACAAGTGGAGAGGAGAGCATGTGAAACTTAATCTTATCAGAATTGGCTCAATGAGGGAAGAACATACACAATCAATTGGGTATAAGAATAGGAAATATTTCCCTACAGGAAATAGGAGGGAAGGAGAGATAAGAGAGGCAGGACTGATAGAAAGAGGGCAAATTGGGGAAGATTAATGGATGTTAAACAGAAGTAACTCAGAAGAAAAATAACACAGTAATCGTAATGGTGCAAAAAAATTTTACAAGTCTCTCTAGTTAGATCTCATGAGTCAAATATATAAGAATAGAAGTCAGCCCCCAATTGATGTGTTCAAAGGATATGGACAGCAGACAAAGTAATTAAAGTTTTCTATAGTAATGCAAAAAATATTATAAATCACTTATTTAGAGGAATATAAATTAAAACAACTCTGAGGTACCACCTCACACCTATAAGATTGGCTATTATGACAGAAAAGGGAAAAGACAAAATTTGGAAGGTATATGGGAAAACTGGGACAGGAATGTAATATTGAGGGTGTTGTGCTTATTCAATCATTCAGGAGAGCAATTTGGACCTGTGTCCAAAGGGATATATAAAGTATATCCTTTCATATCCTTTAACCCAGCCATACTGTTATTAAGTTTGTATCCCAAAGAGATAAAAAACAAAGGGGCGGGGGGAGGACCTATATATAAAAAAATATTTAAAGCAGCTCTTTTTAGGGGAGCAAAGTTTTAAATAGTGAGGGAATAACCATCAATTGGGGAATAGCTAAGTAAATTTTAGTATATGATTGTAACTCTTGTGCTGTAAGAAATGACAAGGAGGAGAATCCTCAGAAAAACCTGGAAAGACTTACACAAACTGAAGCAGAGTGAGATAAGCAGAGATAAGAGCTAAGGACATTACACAGTGAGAATTCTTTACAATGAACTGTGAATAATAGCTATTTTCAGCAATATTAAATGATCCAAAATTTCCAGAGAAAAAGAACTCAAGTCTAAATTTAGACCAAAGCAAACTTTTTTTACTTGGTTAATTTTTTCCTATTCATTCCATAAAAGGATTGATTTGGAAACATATTTTACGTGATTGCACATGTAAAATTCATATGAGATTGTTTACCCTCTCCAGGGGTAGGGGTTAAGGGGAAGAGAGGGAGTGAGAGAGTTCAAGACTCAATATTCTCTGAAAAATGTTGGAAACTGTTTTTACATATAATTTGGGTGGGAAATAAATGAAAAAAAGTCTGAAAGCTATTCTCTTATTAGACTTGTATTGAATTAGGGACAATTTATTTGATAGGTTTGTGTGTTAAATGCCTTTTTCTCCCTAAACATCATGTTATCTGCCTAGGATCCTTTTGACTTGGTGATTTTCATTCAGTTGTAGATCAACAGTTCTTTTAGTTGCCACAACTTAGGAGCTTTAAAGTTAAATGTTTATTGGAATGACAGAACTCTTAAGTAATAATGTAGGTAATCATTGTAGGTATTTTTAAGACCTCCAGAGAGATTTGATGAACTCTTGAGTGCAGATTGAAACTTTTTTTTAACTTTATTTTTCTTGCTTTTCCCCCCTTTTACAACATAACTAATAGTCGAATATGTTTTTGTACAATTTTACATGTATAATGGATATCATTGATTACTTTCTCATTTGGGGGTTTGAGGAAGGGACAGAAGTAGGGAATGAATTTGGAACTCAAATTTTTAAAAAATACTTTGGAGGAAGAAGGAGAAAGTGGTGGGGGGAGGGGGAGTGTTTTGGCATAACCACAGTTTGTTCTTCACTATTAAGACATCCCTAGACATCAAATTCAAGGATCCTAAGCCTCAGATTTCAATAACTTGTGGGAAGTCCTTGAAAACATCTGGTTAATAGAGAAGGGTCCCACATCAAACCTGTAACCCCTAGAATTCCACTGAATCTCCAACGTCTCAGAATTAGGATTAACAATTTTCCAATTCTGTGTTACTGTAAGTCAGAAACTGAACAGAACACAAATATAGTTTTAATATCAGGAACCCTCTTAACTATTGAGATTTTACCATTTTAATAGCAAATATCTTAACAATATGAGTTTGTAATGAATTATTGGATCTTAAAGTAGCAAGAAAATTTTAAGTGTAAATTACTGCTAGAAAAAAACTTTTGTTAAATTCATTTCCTAATTCTGTTTAGGATGACTGCGTTGCCAGTTATTTGTTCCATGAGACCACCTTGATGTCCAACTATAGTTTTAAATGTCCCTAATCACATATGTGGTAAATACTTCCTAGGTTTTTTGCATGTTGATAATGCTCTATTTTATGTACAATTCTATTTCCTTTTCTTCATGAGTCTCAGTGTGGGAATATTATTAAATTTAGTCCATAATAATATTTAATTGAATATGCCAATTGTTTCTCACCTTTTTATCTACTCTTTATAGTAGTAATGTTAATTAATACTCTTGCTTAATTTAAATTTAATGGTGGTAAAAATTACTAGATTTGAAAACACTTTGCTTGTGCAGTAGTTCTGTTCAGTTGAAATACCATCAAGTTAACAAATTTGTGTGTGTATAATTTAACATGATAATTTAGTGCTATGATTTCTCAGAACCTAAAGTCATTTGCTCCTATATAGTAAATGTATACTGAATGCAGTGTCATTTGAGTTCTTATCTCTGCCTTTTAGGTTTTATTTATTTTTTCTCCTTTGCAGTCTGTTACATTAGATTTGTTGCTATCAATGTGAGTGCCTCTAGCAGCCTTTTTCCTGCTAATGTTGATTTGTTGTGCTTGGTAATTAGGTAATTTACTTTTGTATGAATTATATGTAAAGACTAGTTGAAAGTCTGAGGTGCTATCCTACAAATAAAATGAAAGAATTTTATTTGTGGCAAATGGACTTTGATATTCTTTTTTAAAAAGGGGACTTGTTGCTCCTTCCTAGTCCTCAATTTTGTTAAAGGGAGATGGTTTCATTATAATGTACTCTGGTGTGTTATTTATTTTTTATATTTTTCTTTATTTTTTCTTTAAATTTTTTTCTTTAAAATTCTATATAAGTTTACACATATGATTAGTTCACATGACATTGTAAAACCTAAGGTAAAGGAGTTTATATTTTAATTTTATAGGAAAGAAAATTCTTTAAAGACATCATCCTCATGTCACTGTCAACAGTTCCTTAAATACTGAGAATCCAATGGGAGATCTCTAGCTGACCTCATCGTATATCTTCATATTAGATCAGATCATCTGGACTTACTCAGCTTCTGAAGTTCTGAAAATTCCAGAAGTTCTCAGAGGGTAGGGATTGACAGTCACACAGATACCAGTCAGAGATGTTAAAAGAGAGGAAAAAACGAGATAGGATAGGATTACAGAAGGCAGTGGAATAGGGGTAATGGAACCATTTAGTTATAATCTTTAGTATTTTTCAAATAAAAAGAATAGGTTTCAAACTGCTTTCACCATAAGTATATTTTATAATAATTCCAGTTTTCAATTACATGACACTTTATGGTTAAAAATTATTTCACATAGTCTCCATCACATCATTTTGTTGTAGGTATATGTTTGTAGTCTTCCTAGATTTATCTTGACATTGTAAAATAGCAGTGTAACATACAGTGTCTATTAGTTGTCCCTCACTTTTTCTCTGCAGTCAGCCTACACTGTCACTCCCTTTTGAGACTGAGATTTGTTAGAGGTAGCCAGGCCAAGACTTGAATCCAGTCTCCTTAATTTCAGTGTTCTTTTGAGCATTGCTTTCTCTTAGATTTCCTATTTCTCCAAATATATCTCATATTTCCCTTCAGGTCCCTAGTCCTGGAGTATGAATAGACAGTTCTGTTAAACTCCATATTTTAAATTGTGACCAAGTTAAATACATGTTAAAAACTAAAGTAGGGCAGCATAATACAGTGGAAAGTGTGTTTAATTTGGAGTCAGAAGTCTTGTGTTCAGGTAATTAACTCATATATCTATTTCTTTTACATTGAGTAAGCCATTTAACTTTTCTAAGTTTCCAATATCTATAATTGGAAGAGATTTCAATAAATGACATCTGAAGTTCCTTTCAGCTTGAAATCTATACTCAAAAGAATCTTTGATCATACCAGTATGAATGTTCCTTCTAGTGATGCCAATTGCAAACCATCCATACCTTTCTGTTCTTTTCAGCTCTTGTCTATTCCTTTCATGAATTCACCACAAGGGAAGAGGATTGTATGTAGTATAGTGAGGGGAGTATTGACTACCCAATATGTTTGTAGTCTTCCTAGATTTATCTTGACATTGTAAAATAGCAGTGAAACATACAGTGTCTGTTAGTTGTCCCTCACTTTTTCTCTGCAGTCAACTTTTCCCTTTTTTTTGCTCATGCATTTCTTTATTGACATCCTATACCATTCCTTTATTCTCAGCCTATAGAACATCTCAGAATCTAAGATCCTTTTGAAAACATTGAAAACACACTATTGTTGCTACACATTTTCAAAAGGCAAAGCTTAAAGCAATCATAGAATTTCACAAGCTTTATAAAATTTAATTTTCATTCAGCATGCATTCCTCGATTATTAGTGTGCATATTTGTGACCAGATAGTGATCATATTTATATAAGAACTTTGCTAAATACTAGGGAATTCAAATGTGAATAATTTTTTTTTCTTAATCTTTGTACCATTCTTAAACAATAATAAGCCAAGGTATTTGGTAACATTGGGAATAAGATAGGCTGGGCCTGAAGTCAGGAAGATCTGAGTTCAAAGCCTGCCCATGGTACTTGCTAGTTGTGTAACCAGAACAAGTCATTTAATTTCTGTCTTATTTTTCTCATCTGTGAAATAGAGATGATAATAATAACAAGTATTTCCTAGGGCTTTTTTGAGGATAACAATGAGATAATATCTGTAAAGACTTCACAAACCTAAATGCTAGGTGGTAGATGGTGGTGTTATACTTAGAAATCACCCTGCTGGATCAAAGGCACTGACTTGCCAGCTCAGCCCTGAGCTTAATACTCCAATTAAAAGGTAAATATGTGAAGAGAGCATTTCCTTCCTAGATATCAACTTCACTTTAGAAGCATATATACTTAGCATGGTTTCTTTAAGGCATCCATTGTGAATCTATCATCCCTGAAATTATCTGAAGCCATTGTGAAAAAGGAGTTTCATAAGTTTGTTAATAATCCACTATACCAAATACTATTCAGTTTCATATCTTAAAAAATTCATTGTCTCCTGTTTCTATTATACCGGGATTTGATAAACAACTCCATGTTCTATATCCTGGATTTTAGACAAAACAAACTTTACTACCTAGAATGAGTTGAATAGGGAGTGTGAGTCATACTAAAAAGCTTTTTGTAAAGTAGATTGATTTGTGGAATGGGAGATGTAGCTTCTACTTTTAGCTCTGCCATTAACTGATTTTGCGATATTGGATAAATTACTTAATCTTACTAGTCCTCAATTTCCTCATCTATTGTATTTTGAAAGATGAGATTCATAGGCAGAGAGATAGAAAGGGCTTCATCCAGACCAACTCTTCCCCAAATCAACTCTTCCCCAAATCATGAATTCTATCTACAATATTATCTTGACCACTTCTAGTCATCCATCGTATGCTTGAAGACCTTCAGTGTCAAGAGGACTGCCCTCCTTCAGGCAATCCATTCCATTTGGGGGCAGAAATAATTGTCAGTACAATTTTCCTAGTTTTGAATTCGAATCTGCCTTTCTAGAAACTTCTACCCACTAGTTTTAGTTCTTTTCAAACAAAATATATCTTATTCTACTACATGACAACCCTTTTATAATTTTAAGATGGCTATCATAAACTTTTTAATTTTCACTTTTCCAGACTAAAGTTTATGGTAACTTTATTTGATCCTCATTCTTTGAGGTTTTGAATTTCTCTAATTTTCTAATTGCTTCCTAGAGAAACTCAAGTTTGTGAATTTTCTTTCTAAAATGTGGAGCCCAGTATGTTACTAGGCCAGGATACTGTAGACCAGTTTATAATGTGCCTTTTTTTTTTATCTGAATATCAAAATTTGGATAGTAGTGATTAAAATTAAATTAGCTACTTTGCCTATTACACTTTTTATTCATTTTGATTTTGTAATCAACCCATTAGACTGCTTTCAATGAAATAGTTTCTCCACTATACTTATGCAACTGAATTTTTTGAACCAGACTGTAGAACATTGCATTTCTCCTTATCAAATTTTATCTTTTTCACTTGTACCTATCATTCTCATTGCTTGAGATTGAGAAGCAGGGAATTACTGACTCTTACCACTAGATCAGCTGACTCTCCTAACTTTTTGTTAGGTGCACATTTAATCAGACTAGTCAATACTTTCATCTAACTCATTGATATAAATTCTGAATTTAAAAGAGCCAAGCAAAAAACACAATAGCATTCTCCAAAAGTCTGCTTTCTGTATTGACTTAAGTTAAACAAGTAGTCAAATAATTCCAACTTCTAATATAACTATTCAGTCATCTTGTCCACGTTTATTGATCTTGTCTACAAGAGTATCAGGAGAAAAATTATCAAATGCCTTTCCAAAATCTAAGTATACTATTGCATCTAAAGCATTCTCCTGACCCTATAACCTACTAATAAAACTCTTCCTTGGGATATAAAGCAATTTATCATCAAATACTATAAAATACTACTACTAATAATGATAATGATATTTCATTACCTTCTTCTCCAGTCAGTGAATTAGAGCTGAGGTCCTAGGTTGCAGGCAAAAATATCTTCCCCTTTAATGGCAATAGAATTGAAGGCAATGATTGTTACTCTTAATAGTAAGAAAAACTCATTTGTTTGAGGATTGAAATAATTTAATTGATGATAGAATCAAGACAGTGACAGTTTATAAGTACTAATAAACTTCAGGTGGATTAAGTTTTTATAGTTTGACATACAGTTATTAAATTAAAATTTTTATTTATGTTTGTAATAATCTTGTTTAACTGTGTTATATATAATAGGGATAGGAAAGAATATCTTTTTAGTCAGATTTTCTATTTTTCTGATAACATTGAGAAATGTTTTGAAGAGACTTTAATCTTTATGCTTAGATATAGCTTTTTGATCCTGACCAAATTAATCTTTTCAAATCAATTTTCTGACATGCATTTATTATACACAGCATTTCATTTAAAATTTTTAATTCTTATTCCTGAAATGAGCTTGTTGTTTTTATTCTCATGTTTTAGGTTGGTATTTTTAAAAAGTGGCCTTCTATACAATTAATGATGCCATCCATTCTGTAAACTTATGCATAGGTATTCCTTTTTAATCCATATAATAATTGGTTTCATTTCACAGGTCTTTGGAGTAGATGACGGTCAGGATTATAATAGGCCTGTTATCAATGAAAACCAGAAAGATTTAATAAAAGATTGGGCTCTGAATTCTGCTGCAGTAGTAACAGAAGAAAAAAAAACACTGATTACATCTGGATTTCTTGATTCTGAGGTAGAATTCTGTTCCTGATGATTAACTCTTTCTCTCTGTAAAAACATGTATTTCAAAAAAAAATTTTTAAATTATTTTGAGTGGTTAGGAAGTTTCTTATAAAACTTATTTAGACATCTAGTTTTCATAAGGTTTTGTATCTAGTGCAGGCTAAAAGTAGTCCTTAATTCAGAATAACATACTTTAAATTTTTGCAGGTTTGCTCTTGTTCAGTATTTTTCTAGTCGAGATGGATAAAAGTAAAATCAATTCAATAAAAAAATTTTGAACACATAATAATGTTATTCATAATAAGGGTTTTAGATTGGGTTAAAGATTATTAAATGCTTTATATATCTTATTTGATTTAATCCTCCAAAAAATCTTATAAGGAGGTAGTTACTACAGACATTTTTATCCCTACTTTACAGATGAGAAAAATGAGACTCAGAGATATCATGACTTGCTCATGGTCACACAACTAAGTAAGTATGGGAAATGGAGTATGAACCTAGGTCAAGTGAAATTTATTTTACAAATATTAAACTGAGGCTCTGACATGTAGGAAATGAAAGTCTACGTGGAAAGATAAGGCTTAAGCATATACATGAAAGGATGACACAGATCAAAGAGACCTGAACTAGGAATCAGGAGATTTGAGTTCTCATTTGACTGTACTTTATGACTCTGGGAAAGTCACTGGGCCTCTCTAAACTTTTTTCTGCATCTTTAATTGACAAGAGCACAGATGATATAATCACAGAACCTGAGTTCACATTTCCAACTCTGCTAGTACCTCTGTGACCTAGAGCAAATCACTGAAACTTTCTGAATCTCAGGTTCTTCATATGAAAAATGACAGAGCTGAAAGGACCTCTGGGTCCTTTCTTGATCCAAATCAATGATCCTATCATTTGGTTATCTCTAAGGTTTTTTTCCTAGCTCTCATTCAATAAGTTCTCTGAATATGGAAACAACCAGAAAGCAATTGCCTAATAGTTTAGTGTGTCACACAAACTCTAATTCAATTCTAACTCTAACTCAACTCCAACACACACTCACTCTCTCTCTCTCTTTCTCTCTCTCTCTCTCTGTCTTTGTCTCTCTCTCTCTCTCTCTCTCTCTCTCTCTCTCTCTCTCTCTCTCTCTCACACACACACACACACACACACACACACACACACACACACACACACAAAGAGATCTCATAGCAAAGATGTTTTTAGAGTGCTATAAGCTTAACTCAGAGAAGGCTTCTTGGGGGAAAACAATGTAGATACATTCCAAAATGTTAAATATATAAAAAATTACTTAAATACATAGAATGTCTGTTCCTCAGAAGTTATTAAAGACAAATTGGATCACTTTATACTTAGACTGTAATTACATAAAAATCCTAGAACTTGGCACTAATATTGTCTAGTAGATTCACCTATACATATTACAGAAAAAATATCAGTGACTGAAAATTGATATTAATGTCTTTTATTTCAGAATATTGCCATTCTCTGCAAGTATCTATAAGAAGCCATTACATTTTATAAATATGTGTGTGTATTTGTATATATACATATATATGTATATATAAATTTGTTTCAAACCCCCGACCCCTAAGGGTAGAAGGAAGGGAGTACATCCTTTGTCCATGGAGCCAAATTTTTTTATTTTTATATATATATTTAATATTTATATTTATATATATATAAATAAAAAGATCTGGCTCCAGTGGATACACACATACACACACACACACACACACACACACACACACACACACACACACACAC